>NW_025886383.1:0-4950 GCF_002878395.1 Capsicum annuum
TTTTGTTGTATCTCCGTGATTAGCATTGACCAATTCTGGCTTTCCAGTGGATTTAGAAGAAGCTACTGCTGAACAACATTGATAATATTTTACTCTTTTTATGGAAATACCGAGAACAGAGAGCGTAGAAACCATACGTAAGTGACAATAAAGATCCACGACGAGCAAAGACGAATTCCATAGCACCGGATGAAGAATAACTTGTCCATACTGAGTAGGTCTTTATAGCTTGAGCCTGTCAAAGCAATCCTTGGCAGTATACTTAAATTGTTGTTGATGTATTTGTTGAGATTTGTACCCATAACAATTTTTTTACATTTTATTTATTCGTTGACTCATTTCAGCTAATTTATGAAGGCTTCGATTTATTTTATTTTGTCTACAAATTTTATTTATTCCTTAGATTTTAACTTATTAATTGAAAAGGAATACTAGATTCAAATATTGCAACAGATAATGTATCTGTTGCAGCAGGTGAAACCTCTATTGGAAAAATCAAACAGATTTAGACATATGTTGCAACAGGTAGGTGATTTGTTAGAATTTATCAAACAGGTCTTCTCACTATTGCAATAGATAGACTTTAGATAAAAACATTGAGATAATGCAACAGATGATCAACCTATTGCAATAAATAAACTATATGTTAGAACAGGTAGAATAACTGTGACAACGGATGGAGAATATGTTGCATTAAAAAAATTCAACTTTCATTGGACATAAAAAATTGCCACTACGTGTAAAAAGGTTAAAGTGAATTGAATTAAAATAAAAAGGCGCAACCCATCCACGGTGTCCAGTTCAAACACCTAAAATAAAATAGGCATCAAGTAGACAGTGTTCATTTTAAACACGTAAAATAAAATAGGCATCAAATATGTCTGTGTCAGTCTGGCACATTTTGCTGACTTCCCGTCACTTGGCCCCCAACGGTCATTTTTTCCCCGATTGTCTTATCTATTCATCTTCCTCCTAAAATTTAACCCTAAATTCCCAAATCTTCTTCTTCATCGCCATCTTCTTTTATCTATTCAAATTCATCAAATTATTTCTTTCATTTTTTCCAACCGAGCTTGACAATGTCGAGCGCATCTTCTACTATTTTTGGTGATAAAGATTTTCGATATTGTAAGTGTAGTCATGAAGCTTTGTTAAAGACTTCTTGGACTCAATAAAATCTGGGTCGTAGGTTTTTTTACTTGTAAGATTTTAAAGGTAATATTTTTTAATTAATTAGTTGATTAATTATTGACTTGTAATTATTTTGTAATTGTGTTCTTTTTCTTATAGAAATTGGGTGGATGCGATTACTTTGATTGGTATGAATAAAGACACCCTTCACAAGCAAATCGTGTAATCTGGGGTTTGTTGAACAAAGTCAAGGCTTATGAAGAGAAACAAAATCGACCAAGAAAATACTACATTGTTGCCGTTATTGTTACTGGTTTTGTGTTGTTGAGCACATGGATATTCAAGCCTTATTTCTAAAATTTTCATGGTGGTGTGTGTATTTGCTACTGGTTTGGTGTTGTCGAGCACATGGATATTCAAGTGTAACTATTGGAAAATATCAAAAAGATTTAGGCGTATGTTGTATAATTTAGGTCATTTGTTGGATATTATCAAACAGGTCTTCCTACTGTTGCAACAGATTAGACTTAGATTATTAGATTATTCATAGAAATAACATCAGCGTAATGCAACAGATGACTAACCTATTACAACAGATAAAATATCTTCCAGAACGGATTAAATATATTTTACACCAGATTGACAATCTAAACTATTGCATCATAAGAAACTCAACTTTTATCAGAAAAAAATTATTGCCACTACATGTACATGTAATAAAGTGAAGGGTGACTTGAAATTAAAAATTTCTATTTCAAAAGCTCTTCTATATACACAGGCTTCAAGCATCCAGTTAGTACCCCATAAGCCCAAACCTCTTGCAGGTTTTTCATAGCTTTGTCACACAGAAAAGTGATTGGCTCGGCCATTTCTGTTTCGGTCAGCAAATATTCGATGTGTGCAAGAGCATGCGAACCGTTTGCTTTAGCGGAATCATCTTTTGAAAGGATCATTCCCTTGTTTCGACCTTAAAAATCCCATGATTTCTTCATCAACACTTCCTTTGGCAAAGATTCATCAGTTTACTCTCCCTCAACAGGATGGGCAACAACACCATGAGTGGCTATACGAGGAGAAAAAGATCAAAATTATCGATGAGAGGTACGTTGGAGTCATAAACATTTATCTTTCCCTCCTCGAGTAGTATCTAAAAAACCCAATAATGCATACCGTTCACACTAATGACTGCAAGAATCCTTTTTGCCTCGGTCCAGCTCTTGGCGTGTGGATTTGACCTGTCCCCTCTAACATATTTTATCATTTTTTCTTCATCCAAGACCAACGAGGAACTAGGAAATCAAGTCCCACGCCAAGGGCTAACGCCTCCCCATTGAGTTGAACATACCTATCCTTGAGCTTCTTGCAGAAGTTGACGTCCATTATCCTATCGGTAGCATTATAAGCTTCTCGATACATTAATTGACTTTTCCTCATGAGGCATAGAATTATGTCAACATACTATGAGCTAAGAAGTCAATTTTTAAATAGGTTAGTAATAGTAAAGATAGAACAGATGGTCCATCTGTTGCATAGGTTCCATCCAATGCAACTTATGCAACAGATGAATAATAAGTTGCAATAGAACCACTACCAGTTGCACCAGTATACCCAGTTGTTGCAATAGATGTGAAATCTATTGCATAGCTTCTTCTTCATAGGGTAGATTAGAAGGTCTAGGTAAGGAAAAGTAAACTATCCTTGTCCTCGTACGGTATACGCATATCAGTCATAGTCTGGAAGTCTTGGGGGAAAAAAGAGGCTAGGGGTAATCTGGTGCGCCTGGCTTGGCATTCTTGTCCTGTCGCAGATCCTTCTTCTCTTTAGCGCCAAGTTACGTGTATATGTCCACCTTCTCGGCTGGCCCCTAAAATTCAACAACCTTTGGAGAGAGAGGAATTGCAATTTCTTTTGATTTCCGACCGGAGAGTACGTCTCTAATTACTCTTTTCTTTCTTCTAACCAATACTGTAGGAGAATGCGGCTCCCTCACTTTCTTGGATGGTATGACACACCTCTTGGATTTGAATTCCTTGATAGATTTAGAGATAGACTATACTTTTTCAAAGATTTTATCCTGTCTGCCCTTGCACTCTTCGTATTCGTAATGAGAACACGAGGGTGAAAAAGGGTGAGAGGGATCTGTGTAAGGGCAAAAAGAGGTGTTTTCAAATATATTTATTCTTTTTTCTTGAGCATCAACATGTGCATCATCACGAGTGGTAGCAGCATTAGCATGCCTTCCACCAACACCAACAACTCCACCAGAAGAAGCACCCGGATCTACCTTAGTAAAAGGTTTGTCATGAAGAGCCTCAACATTAGGCTGACCTTGCCTAACTGCTCTTCTTAAGGCTGTTGCTCCAGCTAATTCCTTCTTTACTAACTCCACCATTAGGTCTTCTACAGTATCAACATGACCTAGATTAATATAAAAAGTCATCATCGACTCCACCTCAGTAGGCACGATCCATGGATGCACAACCTATAAAAAAGAAAAAAAACACAGATGCATTTAAATCATATAATATAATAATTTTCATAGTTTGGCTATATTTAAAAAAAAGACCCATCTGTTGCATATTTTACAGTATATGGTTAAAATCCGTTTGAGTCTTGTTCAGAGAAACAGAGCAACACATGGATAATCTGATGCAAAATATCAATCATCTGTTGCAACAGTTGCACAAGAAGGGTAATTTGTTATGCAACAGATGATCTATATCTCACAACAGATGAACAATATATTATTAGATTACACATCTGTTGTATAATTTGCAATAGATGGTTAATCTTTTAGGAGTCGGGTTCAGAGAACCAAAGCAACAGATAGGTAATCTGATGTAAGATATACCTTGTCGCAACAGATGTCCCATCTGGTGCATCAGATATAACATCTGTTGCACCAGATATAACATCAGTTCAATATCTTTCTTATCTTTGAGTAGAATTATTTTACTTGAAGAAGACGTATTGCATCATCCGGAGGGTTAAAGAGATCAGTCTCTTTAATATTGTTGTTTCTCTTTGTAGTCAACCACCTAAACATCCTTGTATGAGAAACCTCATCCTTGTAATTGATTAACTGCTTCCGGAGGGGAGGATGGCTTCAAATGCCCAAGTCTAAAAAATGTAAACAAGAAGCAAGGAAAAAAAAGTCATGATAACTATATTCAATATAAATTAATGAATGAGTAAAATCAGTGATTAATTTTACCATGAAAGCCCAATTAAAGCAGTATAATGTGGTCGTCCCTGAGGATAGCTTTGTCAATATATAGACAGTCAAGTAGAAGCAGTCATATCCCCAAGGATAATTGCTGAATTTATCAAAATCCTCATCACGAGCTAATAAGTCATCTTCTATGACCTTGTTGATGTCTGTTGCTAATATAATCGAATGGGCAAGCCAAACTAAGCATAATTTCTCCCTACACTGCTCTAGTATGGTTTTATCCTCAAGATCTATTAACAAATCCAATGCTTTATAGCCACATCGAGCAATGTCAAACAACCCATCAATTCTTTCCTTGCATTTTCTTGCCTTGGATCTTTTGCGGGGTGATAGTCCTTCTGGACAATGGCATCTTAAGTCCGTCACTATGGCAAACTCTTGCAAGCTAAAACAAACGGGCATGCCACAGTAGTTGATCCAGATTTCATCCATCTTCTTTTTGATCCCCCTTCTTTGGATCTTTATCATCCCCCACGTACTTGATTTTGCGCTTGAGAAGACCATATACTATCGTCATAGGAAAATGGATACAGGCAGAGCGGTCCTAAGGAAGCTCAAGAAAGCATCCAAAGCAGATCTTCTTAAAA
>NW_025886384.1:0-3142 GCF_002878395.1 Capsicum annuum
CACAATTCTCTAAAGAAATTCTAGCGGTAATAGGGAGCCATGAATCTTGGGTATGGATTACACGAGACATCCAATTGAGAAAATCACAACATTGAAACTACTCTACAGTCTAGAATATAGACATATAACTCCTAAATTAGGATAGAATTTCAGACCTTTGGCAATACAACTTCTTAATTTCAGGCTTAGCGCACTTCCCGAATATCCCTTAACTATACTATTCCCTATAAATATCATATTCATTCAACTTTGCTTAAAATTTTCATATGAGCATTGAGAAATCTTTATACTAATGTCGGAAGTAACTTAATCCCTTCACCGTGATCAAGCCTAACTCTAAGTCACAAAAAAATACAATATGCCAGATCACGCTATTATTCTAAACCATATCATGCAATCTTCTATATCTCCTTCAAAGATCACATCCTAAGTATAACATGCCTTACCACTTCAATGACTACTCTGAACTCTTAATATGAAGTCGCTAATGCATATGGCAGCCTTCCACTACAATCCCAAAATGTCATTCAAGCCTAATTTATAACCACATGTTAACTTCAAGGCAAACACCCATAAATACATACTTCACATAGTTTCTAAACTATTATCAATATAACTCCCATGCGCTATCGTAAAAACATACACACACAAACTTTTCCACTAACCATCTCATGTATTAAAGACTTGGCCCCAAATCTTACTTCATACTTATAGCCGTATCTAAACAATCATACTATGATCTTCTATCAACAAGAACATTTACATCATCACCACTATCATTGCATAGGGCGGGTCATAAAAAGGTTATAACATAAGATCCTGAAGCATGAAAAGATTTTTATATGAGACTGAGCACACTATAAAGAGTGAGTACATGTGTCATGAGTTACATTACCTCAACTAGAGTTCATAACATGAGAAATGTGATTCCGATTACTTGAATGAATTAGAACTCATTATCTCGGAACTGGAAGAGTACGTGACTCTCTATCATATACATGAACATGAACTACGATTATCGAATTGTCATGTAAGGCATGAACATGTATTGGGATCACTGAAAAATACTGAGATAGGAATGGGTTAAGTCTCACCCTCCCTTTCTGACGTTCTATACCATCATGACATCACTACAAAAATCTGAGAGCCTGACTTGGCTATTTGTTCTATCATCTCCCTCTTGGCTTTAAGCCATCGTCTTAAGCTTGGGAGATCCCTTTCTAGATTTTAAGCTTAACTGCACTCACTGCACTCTGTGTTCTGAAATATGACAATATACAAAATTAATAGAACTTAACCCGAAAGACCAGACATGAAAGTGGCAAGCCCACTGCTAATACTGCCTTTAGAGATACACTATATTTCGATAGCCCCAATAGTCATAGTATAAGGCCTGCACACTTATTTCTATCGGTTCAACCTTCAAAACTCAAACATAGATACTAACACTTAACATGGCTAGTTAGATCACCATATACCATCTAACTAGTCTTTCTCCACTTAACAATTCAATGGTACCACTAGCCACACAAATATGTAATATTCTTAGAAAAATATGCCGCAACCTCATATCACCTTGGCATACCTCTACACAATACCTACAATATTATACTTCATTACGAATCAATTTAAACCTAAGCCATTTCATACACCGTTCAAGCCTATTAGATCACTTTCATATAACTAACATCATTGATCAAGAAATCATCACATCTACCTTTATGAACTTCAACTGTTCAAACTTAATATCTAGTGCTAAACATGATTTACAACCCAACCTTACACAAAATTTTCACTTGGAAACTATAACTAAACATCACGAAACACTAGTGCAATAGAACTTCATAACAACCATAATCGATCATGACCTAACGGTTTTCCTCATCATAATCCATTAGCATGTACTATTTCAGCACCTCAAGCCTGCTAATTTAATCCCACAAAACATCCATCATCAAACTCTTGCCACTATTTACCACCACACCATTTAAATTCAAGCCGATAGTTTAGTATCAATCATTTACCACCAATGATGAGTGCAAAATAATATGCTAGTCCATAAAATTGACCCGTTCTATTCAAACACCTTAAAATCCACTACCTACCCTTTCACAAGTTTTACTAGTTTACAACTACTAACGAAAAGAAGGTCAAGGGGTAAAGTTATATAACAGACATGATCAACATTATGTGATATTATAACCCCATATAATCTTCTCTACTTATGAGGATTTCTCACCTCATACTTACTTACCTAAGCATACATTTAGACTGCCTTCAAATTCCTCAAACAACCATGAGTCTATAATCATAACTTACTCACTAATATAGCTATTTTCACATTCAAGCAACCAACAAAACAACCTGACTAACAACTCCTTCTCTACCTTTTACTAATAACACATAAGGATGAATCATCTCTTCACCGGCTCAATCTCATGCAATTAGATTCAGCTATACATACATTAAACCTACACAAGAACAACAAGTTGGACAACAAGTTTCTAGTGAATCGAAACTGGCCTCACCCAGCTTGAGTAGACTTTAATTTTGTATTTTGAACAAGAAAATAGGATGAATGACAAGTCAACTATGCTAGTGAATCGAAAGAGCCCCACACGGCTTCTCTAGACTTTATGTTTCAACAACACTTTGATGACAATATTTTATGAGATAGAGATTTAATACGCAATAGTCAATGAACTAAGAATACACATCTTACTCTGTAGAAATAAAATCGGAGTCAAACACTTCCTCTATGGACTACCATACTATCCACACATACTGCTAGCTACCAAATTAGTTTATCACTATAAAGGGGTAAATCATCCTCACTTTGACTTCTAACTTTGTGACTTCACATCACCAACTTCTTGGTCTAATTTCATTACCAATAGGTCATGACAACATCACTTTAACACACACTACTATTTGGGTGGAAATAAAGTTCCAACATTATGCTATACCTTATTACCTCTGAAGCGTGACATTAGCAACATAAGTTCTAAAAAGAACAGAATACATTAATACTGTAGGCTGAAAAACACGATTTCATCAAAATCAAGGTTCACATTAGAACCAACACACTCTGAAGTACTAACGGACTCTTCACAAGTCCTTACAAAAATCTTATATGATTCAA
>NW_025886385.1:0-2666 GCF_002878395.1 Capsicum annuum
CTTCAATCGTTATTTTACTATATCATCTCTAATTAATCATTATAAGTCATCTAAGTATAAAATAATTAATAATATTTAATAAAGATGATAAATTGAATATAAATTACTTACTTAATTGTTGACGTTTAAGTTCTACTTCATGTCTTATATGAAACCTATTTAAATTTTTTTACAAGTATTTTTTTATAGTAATTTCATTATATCATTGTTATAGGTCATTTAAGACATGTCTACATCGTTGTTTCAATCGTGATTTTATCATATCACCGGTAATTAATTTTTAAAAAAAAGATAAAATAAAAATAAAATAATAAATTAACTCTTGATGTTTTGTACTACTTTCTCCAGCTGCTTTAATTGTAATTTTATTATATCACTCCTAATTAATTATTATAAGTCATTTAAGTATTAGCAAATTAATAATATTTAATAAAAAGATAAAATAAACATCAAATGATAAATTAACTCTCAATAGTTTAAATTAATTAGATGTCTTATATGAGACCCATTCAAATTTTTTTCACATGTATTTTTTATAAATAATTTTATTTTATCACTTCTAATTAGTTGTTGTTGGTTATTTAAGACATGTTTGCTTGATTGTTTCAATCATGGTTTTATTATATCACCCTAATTAATTTTTATGGTCATCTAAGCATTAAAAATTTAATAATATTTCATAAAAAAAGATAAAATACACACAAAATGATATGTCAACATAAGATATTTATTTGACTATCGAAATTAAATTAGTGCCACAAAAATTACGATGGGACAGAGGAAAACAGATGAATGACCATTCAAGGAATTAGCTTGACCTGTACTTGATAGGAATCTCAAGTTATGAAATCTAAAAATTAACCCAAAAATAAAATGAGGAAAATGTTCAGATTTTTTAGGCGTATTAGAAAATACTGAGAAGGAAAATGTGTAATATAGGTTCTTATGAATTCATTTTCGATAAATTTTGAGTTAGTATCATTCGTTTTACCTATTCAATTTTTTGTAAAAGTTAGTACTCTCTCCATTTTATTTTATGTGATACAAATTTCTTTTTAGTTCTTTTTAAAAGAATTGTCACTTTACTATAATTAGAAAAAAAATTAAATTTAAATATAGAGCAAAACTAAATTTTTTACCTATTTAATTTTTTTGAAGCATAAAAATACAAAAAGAGAAGGATTTAATCAAACAATTAAATGGGAAGAAGAGCTTTGTAAAGAGTTTTTTTTTTTTTTTTCTTTTTTTGGTACTCTAGAGCCATGAACTATAGATTGGAAAGAGTTAATAAAATGAAGAAATGAAACATAAAAAAGAGGGGTTACCAAAAAAAAAAAAAAATAGAAAAGAGGAGAAATTAAGGAAATGAAAGTGAAAAAGTGAGTTGCTGATAGTGGGCCCAAAAAAACACTTGTCACACATGGTTGAGCCTCAACCATGATAAAATAACTAAAAACTACACAAATATACAATTTATATTTCTACTATTACAAAAAAATCTCAATTCCCTAAACATATTACAAAAATTCCAACATATACACAAAATGATATGTCGGCTATGTTATGTACTCCCTCCATCCCATTTTATCCGTTCCAAATTAGGATGACATTGCTATTAAGAAAATAATGATTGGAAATGTAACTTTACCATTTTTTCCTCTTAATTGTGTCTTGTTATTATTTTCAATATTGATGGATGACTAATAACAAAGAGTAATCAATTACACTAAGGGTATAATGGCAACAAAAAATTGTCTTGTCTTGATAAGTAAAAAAGGACATCAAATTAGAAAATTTGGGACGAATAAAATAGGATGGAGGGAGTATATTAATAGAGAGAGTAAAGTAATTAAAAAAGCTAGAGAGTGTGTAATTACTTTGAATAGGATTGATATTTATTTTATTTATACACAAAATAATGCCAGAAATGTTGTTGGGCTTCTTTTTTTTAAAACAAGTCCAAGCCCAAGAACTTCAAGGAACTATCAGCCCAGTTTACCACTAACTGGCGGCTGCAATAATCATCAATGGCTCCGACAAATGGTATTCAGTTTCAATGATCTTATTTTTTTTATGTATTTATTTAACGTTTTTATTTCAACCCATATACATAAATTTGTTATGTATATGTATTGAAACAGACACTGTTAGGCTATTTAATTTCAGGTCATATATATTATAGAGTTATGTTTATGTTATACATCAATAGTGTTATATATAACACAGTTATGATATAACTCGATTAGACAAGATGAGTTGTGTGCATTTCAACCCATATACATAGCAATGTTTTGTATATGAAAGAACATTAGCTATGTGTATGATGTGTTATCTTTATATTTTCAAGTTTTGTTTCATATTATTATGTATATGTGATTTGTAAACCAATATATATAAAGGTTGGGTTCACTATTGGCATATTCTTCAAATCTTATAGAAATTTATTTTTTTCGTTTCAGAGTTTTCCATACTTACGTAGTAAAATTTCTTATATATGTAGATTAGGAAGTAAAATGTTTCGTCAACTTACGTAGTAAAATTTCCTTTATACGAGTTTTTTTTTTTTGTTTTAAAATTTTTTATATCCCTTCATTTTATAAGGATTTTATTTTTCTTTGCTTTTAAAAATTTCTAGGTGATTTATGTAGTAAATTTCCTTTTAGTAG
>NW_025886386.1:0-7326 GCF_002878395.1 Capsicum annuum
TGTCAACTGTTACAACAGATATTAATATCTGTTTAAATATCCCAATAGCTCAGTCATCTGTGACGACAGGTGTAAATGTCCATTTGATAATTAAATATCTGTTGGTATCTGTTCTAACATATGACTAGGACATTAAAAAGACAAGATAAGACTACTCAATGAACAGATTTTTGAGTTATCCAAGAAAAAGAAACTCTTCATTTTTTACTGCATTTTGTAGTACTTACTCTTACTAGTAACTCTTACTCAGACAGAAGCTTGCTTTAAAATTGAAAGGAAAAAAAAGATTTTCAAACAGATATATCATCTGTTACAACAGATACCAATATCTGTTTGAAAATTTTCAACAGCTCAGTCATCTATCACAACAGATTCAAATGTCTATTTGATAATTAAATCAGATATGTCATCTGTTGTCACAGATGTAAATATCTATTAGAAATTATGTTCATCCCAACTCGGATCGTCGATCGATCACTCTGAGTTAAAATGAGCTCTCATTAACTTAATGTTGGGATTGACATTACCCACATTGATTTAGGTGGAAGTAGGGATGAATGAATGAGATCATAGGGTAAACTACAACTTTAACTGAGTCTTTGCAATTAGCATTGGTATTACGTTCATCCAGTCCCGGGTTGTCAATCGATCTCATTAACTTAATATTAGGATTAACATTACCTACATTGATTTAGGTGGAAGTAGGGATAAGTGAATGAGCTCATAGGGTCAACTACAACTTTAACTGAGTCTTTGTAATTGGCGTTGGTATTGCGTTTATCCTGAACTGGGTCGTCGATCAATCTCATTAACTTAATATTGGGATTAACATTACCTACATTGAGTTAGGTGGAAGTAGGGATGAATGAATGAGCTCATAGGGTAAAATACAATGTCAACTGAGTCTTTGTAATTGGCGTTGGTATTACGTTCATCTTGACCCGGGTCATCGATCGATCTCATTAACTTAATGTTGGGATTAACATTATCTATATTAATTTAGGTGGAAGTAGGGATGAAGGAATGAACTCATAGTGTCAACTACAACTTCAACTTAGTCTTTACAATTGGCATTGATATTGCGTTCATCCCGACCTGGGTCGTCGATCGATCACACTGAGTTGAAAATCGCTCTCATTAACTTAATGTTTTTAAAACTAGTACTCTCCCCATTTTGTTTTAGTTGGCCCTCTTTCTAAAAATATTTTTTTCAATTTAGTTGTCCCTTTGAAGAAATCAAGAGGATTTTATTACGTTCTTCTAATATTACCCTCAACATTAAATGATTAAACAAAGTATCTTTACTCAAATTCATATTTTCAATGCATAATTAATAGGATTATTTTAGTAAAATAAGCCTCTATTAAATAATTTCTTAAGGGGTGTGCCAAGTCAATAAGGGTTAACTAAAATGAAATGGAGAGAGTATATCTTTTGAAATTTTAAAAAATCATTAAGATCAATTCGGACCAAATTAACAATTTCAAATTTGTCATTCTTTTCCAAATTACAAATCAACCCATACAAATCATCCATTTATGGGAAAAACTTTTTCTTATTTCAAATCTTAAGTTCTCGCTCCTCCTTCTCTCTCTCTCTTAATAATACAGATAACAACTACTCAACATATTGCTCAACCCTTCAAAATAGATCGATTTTCTTCTCATCTCTGACCACATAGTTGTTATTTTCGACTTCATTATTGTTTGTATCCCGCATTTTCTCTGTCTTCGCAGGTAACAGAGTTTGAGAAGAGTTCTACATTTGTTCTTTATTCTAAAAATTAGGGATTTTTAGTTAATGATGAAAAAGAAGACTTTTAGTTGTATTATCTGCGAGAATGAGTTAACAATTTTGTGTTTTGATGCTAAAAAGGTAGGAAGCACCCGAGAAAATCTTAGTTTTTGTCTCAGTACTTTGTTGACTATCGTGGTATTATTGGATGATATTTGTGGTGTTGTTGGTGGATGTTGTTGCTGGTATGGGTATTTGTATTTTTGGTGGTGGTGTCGGTGGTTTGGTGTTGGTATTGGTGGCATTGGTGGTGGTCTTGGTAGCATTGGTGGTGGTCTTGGTGGCATTGGTTGTAGTTTTGGTGGTCCATCTGTTGTAACAGGTGAAATATCTACTGGAAAATATTAAATAAGTCTTCAAACAGATTCCCCATCTGTTCCAACTGATGGCTTATCCATTGGAGTATTTTTTTGTAATGTGGCGTAGAATATTTGTCTTAGTTTTTTTTTTAAAATTTTGCAGACATCAAATACAATGTATTTTTTGTTTTTTCTATTATTTATAGTTAATAGATGTCTCCCAAAAGAAAAGAAACTGAAAGTGGATCAACTTCTGACCACCCCACAAAAATGGCTAGAGTACAGATAGATTCAGAGGAACTTATTAAACAATCTCAACCAGAGTAAAATAAAGCCGAGGAAAGTGATAACTCCTCCTCACCAATGGGGCATGAAATAATATCGAAATCCTAGCATGATTTTGTCAAAACTATTAGTATCGACAGGTTTTAAGTTACGATGCCGATGGATAGCCCTGACAAAGTAACTGGTGATCTTGTACTTAAATGTCAGTTGGGGAAATATTTTAATGAATTAAGGAGAATTATGAAGAATGAAAACATAGAAAAACTTTTTAACAAGAGCTGCTTTGTATAGTTTATCGAGATGCCTAAGGACCGCACTCTCTGTTTCCCAATGAGCATGGTATATGGTCTTCTCAAGCGCAGGATCAAGTACGCGGGGGATGATAAAGATTTGAAGGAGGGAGAAAAAAATATGGATGAAATTCGGATCAACTACTGTGGCATGCCAGTTTATTTTGGGTTGAAAGAGTTTGCCATAGTGACGGGCTTGAGATGCGATCGTCCAGAAGAACCTCTCATCAAAGAAACACCCCACAAAGGATCCAACAAATGTAAGGGAAAAAAGATGGGTTGTTGGGCATTGTTGGACGTAGTAGCTACAAAGCGGCAGATTTGATGGCAAATCTCGAGGATAAAGACATACCAAAGCACTGCAGGGAGAAATTATGCTTAGTTTGGTTTCTCCATTCCATTTTATTGGCAAGAGACGTCAGGAAAGTCATAAAAGATGATTTGTTGGTGCTTGCTGATGATTTTGACAAATTCAATGACTATCCTTAGGGATATGACAGCTACTATTTGACTGTCGAATATTTACTGACAAAGCTATTATAGGGCTTTCCCTGGGCTTTCATGGTAAAATTGATCACTATTTTAACTCATCCATTAATTTATAATGACTATATACTTATTATGACTTTTTTTTTGCTTGCTTCATGTTTACATTTTTCAGGCTTGGGTATGTGAAGCCATTCCTCCCCTCTGAAAGCAGTTCAAGGATTATCTGAATAAGGTTTCTCATCCAAGGATCCTTAGGTCATTAACGACTACAAAGGGAGGCAAAAAAATTATTAAAGAGCAGGACGCTAATCTACCTAACCCTCTGGATGATGTAGTACATCTTCTTTCAACTAAAATAATTTGCCTCAAAGAAATATATTGAAACGGATGTTCCATCTGTTGCGACAGTGGTTTGTCTGTTGCTATAGATTACCCATCAACTGCATCTAGTGCAACAGATGGGTAATTTGTTATGATAGATGGTCCATATTTTACAACATATTAACCATATATTGCTCTGGTTCTCTGAACTCAACTCAACGGATTACCCATCTGATGTAAATTATGCAACATATGTATAATCTGATGCAACATATTTTCAATCTGTTGTGACATACAGATCAGCTGTTACAGTAGCTAGATCATCTGTTGCATAAGTTGGTTGTGTTAATATCCATGTAATCCAACTGACTCCAAATTATTGTTATATGATTTAAATGCCTCCTGTCTTTTTTTATAGGTTGTGCATCCTTGGATCGTGCCTACTGATGATGAGCTTGGGATGACTTCTTTTCTTACTTTGGGTCTTGTTGATACAAAAGAAGGCCCAACAGTGGAGTTAATAAAGAAGGAATTGGATGGAGCAACATAAATAATAAGAGCAGTTAGTCAAGGTCTTCCTAATATTGAAGCTTTTCTCGACCAACCTCAAACTACAACAGATTTGGGTGCTTCTTCTGGCGATGTTGCTGGTGGAGTTGTTCATCATGGTGGCAGCCATCCTGCTGCTGCTAGTCGTGATTATGAGCATGCTCAGTAAAAAATAAATATTTTTGAAAATACCCCTTACACAGGCCCCTCTCATCCCTACATCGATCTCTTCCACCCTTATAGTGGTCCCTCTCACTCCTCCTCACCCTCACGTTCTCATTGCAAATGCAAAGTATGAAAGGATAAAGAGAATAAACTCCTTGAAAAGCTAGAGGCTATTGCTGAAGCTGTGAGGAGTTGAAATCTAGGAGGGGTATCATACCATCCAACGAGGTGAGGGAGCCATGCACTCCTATAGTGGTGGTTAGGAGAAAGAGAAGAAAAATTAGACAGATTCTCTCTTTTATGAAAATAGCAAAAACTGTAACTTCTCTCACTCCAAGAGTTGTTAAAGTTCAAGGGCCGCTGAAGAAGGTGGACATATTTGCGGCACTTGGTAAGGAGAAGGAGGAGGAACTGCAACAAATCATGAATGGCAGAAGGAAGGTTCAAAAAGAATACACCATGCATCCATTTACCTCCAAAGACTTCAAGAATATGACAAATATGCGTGTGTGGTACGAGTACAATGTAAGTTTACTTTTTCTAACCTAGCCTTCCAATCTACTCTACGAAAAAAAATCTATGTAGCAGATATGTAATCTATTGAAACAACTTGGTATTCTATTGTAAATAATACACATCTGCTGCATGAGTTGCATTGGCTGGGTAATCTGTGAACTGATTCAAAGAACCCTCTGCATCGGATTCTTTTCACTGTGTTTTTATTCTTTACAATTACTAATCTATTTAAATTAATTTGCTTCTTATACCATACTATGTTGGTGAAATTCTCTGCCTCATGAGGTGCAGACAATTAGCGTACTCGGATGCTTATGATACTGCCAATAGGATAATGGACCTCAACTTCTATAATAATTTTAAGGATAGGTATGCTGCTCTCCATAAGCAAGCTGATTCCAGTGGCCTGAGACTTGATCAGTTAGTTTCTACATTCCAATGGGATGAAGAAGCAATTAAATATGTTAGAGGAAAGAAGCTATATCCACACGGAAAGAGCTGGACCAAGCAAAGAGAATCCTTGCAGTCATGAACATGGAAGTCAAATATTTTATTGCTGTTGAGATGCTACTCTACGAGGGAAAGATTAAGCTTTATGACTGTAACTTAACTGTCTTCAGTGAGGACAAATTTTTAGCCCACACACAACCATTCTTGAAGTTATTGCCCAAGTTGTTGACACAGAGTAAGCTGATGGATTATTTGCCGGTTAAATTCTTGTGAAGGAATCATGGGATTTTAAAGGTCGAAATAAGAATATCGAGCTCTAGAGAAATAGAACCGGTGCAACGTGCGGGCCGTACTCGCTTGCATACATTGAGTGTTTGCTGACCGACACAAAAATAACCGATATGTGCGACACCATTGTGGGAAAGATGCAATGGGTCTGGGATTATGGGGTACTAACTAAATAGTTGGAGCCCGTGTATAAATAAGAAAATGTACAAAGACGGAGATGAACATGATAAAATTTTTTTATTTCAAGCTACCTCACTTTAGATGTAGTGGCAATAATTTTTATGTCGTGGATAGTTAAATTTTTATAATACAATAGATAGTATATCTGTTGTAACATATATAATACCTGTTGTGATAGATTGATTATCTGTTGGAGTAGGTTGGTCGTCTATTGCATTAATAGATGTTTCCCGGTCTGTTTGTCGCAACAGATATCCAATCTATTACAACATATAATCTATTTGTTGCAACTGATAGATAATCTATTGCAATAAATCAAGAAAGTAGAAAGACCTGCTATATAATTTCCAGCAGATGACCTAACTAAATGGTTAGAGTCCGTGTATAAAAAAGAATATGTACAAAGATGGAGATGAACACGATAACAAATTTTTATTTCAAGGCACATCACTTTACATTAATGGTAATAATTTCTCTTTCTGGCGAAAGTTGAATTTTTATAATGCAATAACTTATATATCTGTTGTAACAAATCGTATATCTGTTGTGTCAGATATTGTACCTGTTGTGACAGATTGATTATCAGTTGGAATAGGTGGTCATCTGTTGCATTATGCAAATGTTCCTAGTCTGTCTGTCATAACAGATATATAATTTGTTGCAATATATAATCTATCTGTTGAAACTGATCGATAATCTGTTGGAGCAAATAAAAAAAGTAGGAAGACCTGCTATATAATTTCCAGTAGATGACCTACATGTTGCATCCCATGTTGCAACATATGTCTAAATCTGTTTGATAGGATATATCGTCTGTTGTAGTAGATGTATTATCTATTGCGATATTGAATCTAGTATTCCATTTCAATTATCATGTTCAAAACTAAGGATTAAATTATATTCATAGACAACATAAAATATATCAAAGCCTTTGAAAATTACATGAAATAAATGAAATGTAAAAAATCATTATGGGCATAAATGATTTACTCTACAAATAAATCAACAAGTTAAACCAAGGAGGATAGGTTATTACATTGACAGACTCAAGCTACAAAGATCTAATCAATATGGACAAGTTGTTCTTCACATGGTATTACAGAATTCGGCTTTGGCTGTCGTGGATCTTTAGTGTCGCTTGTGTACGGCTTCTAAGCTTTCGCTTCTTTGTATTTTCATAAAAGAGCAGCATATTTTTTGTGGAGTAATCCGACATCAAGTCCATCATTTAGTACTTGTAATCCATCACTCAAATACTCGGCGTAAGTGACAACAAAAGGACCACAATTCCTGCGTTTTAAAAAAATAGATAATCCATATCTTGTAGTTCATGCAAGAATTGTGAAATTTATAAAATGAAATTAAATCATGACACTTATACTTACATGCTACCAATGATTTGTTGATCATATCAAATGGATTACCCATTTTTACCCGGTATTCTTCAATCGTCGACCAATTAGTACGAACCTTTTGGTCCAAAAAGCCACTCATATCAAGGTAAGTAGGCAATATTTTGGCTAGATTCTATATCTTAGACGAAGACCTAGAACGTCTGCTTCGTGACATTGAGTCATAAACTCGGATGCGCCTCTCTTTTAGAACGACGACAGCCAAAACCCAATGGAATTCATCACCACAATTGATTGGGATGTACACTTCATTGTTCAAATGCCAAGGTAAGCCAGCTGAAATGCTAA
>NW_025886387.1:0-3613 GCF_002878395.1 Capsicum annuum
ACATAAAGTAACCTCCCATTTTTTAGGAAGGTCCTGAACAGAAAGTACAGTCACATTTATCAGGAGGGTCCTTAACAGAAAGTAAAATCTTATTCTTCAGCAGGGTCGTGAACATAAAGTAACCTCCCATTTTTATGAAGGGTCCTTAACAGATCGTAAAATCCCATTATTCATGGGGTCCTAAACAGTAAAGTTCTATTTTTTAGGGGTCCTAAACAGAACGTAAAGTCCCATTTTTCAGGAGGGTCCTTAATAGAAAGTAAAATCCTATTCTTCAGGAGGGTTCTGAACATAAAGTAACCTCTCATTTTTTGGGAGGGTCTTGAACAGAAAGTAAAGTCCTACTTTTCAGGAGGGTCCTGAATAAAAACTAAAGTCCTATTTTTCAGTAGGGTCCAAAACAGAATGTAAAATCCCATTTTTCATGAGGGTCCTGAACAGAAAGTAAAGTTCTATTTTTCAGAAGGGTCCTGAACAGAACGTAAAGTCTCATTTTCCAGGAGGGTCCTGAACAGAAAGTAAAATACTATTCTTCAGGAGGGTCTTGAACAAAAAGAAAAGTCCTATTTTTCAGGAGGGTCCTGAACAGAAAGTAAAGTCCTATTTTTCAGGAGGGTCCTGAACAGAAAGTAAAGTCCTATTTTTCCAAATGGTCCTGAACATAAAGTAAAGTCCCACTTTTTAGGAGAGTCCTGAACAGAAAGTAAAATCCCATTTTTCAGGGGGGTCCTACAAAGAAAGTAAAATCTTATTTTTCAGGAGAGTTCTGAAGAGAAAGTAAAATACCATCTTTAGGAGGGTCCTGAACAGAAAGTAAAGTTTCATTTTTTAGGAGGGTCCTAATCAAAAAGTGTAATTCTATTTTTCAGGAGGGTCCTGAACAGAAAGTAAAATCCCATTTTTCATGAAGGTCCTGAATAGAAATTAAAGTCATATTTTTAGTAAGGGTTCTAAACTGAAAGTAAAGTCCCATTTTACAGGAGTATCCTGAACAGAAAATAATGTCCCATTTATTAGGAAGTCCTGAACAGAATTTAAAATCCTATTCTTCAGGATGGTCGAGAACATAAAGTAACCTCCCATTTTTATGAAGGGTCCTTAATAGAACGTAAAATCCTATTTTTCATGATGGACCTGAATAAAAAGTAAAATTTTATTTTATAGGAGGGTCTTGAACAGAACGTAAAGTCCCATTTGTCAGGAGGGTGCTGAACAGAAAGTATAGTCCTATTTTTCAGGAGTGTCCTGAATCAAAAGTGAATTCCCATTTTTCAGGAGGGTCCCAAACAGAAAGTAAATTATAATTTTTTTGGAGGGTTCCGAACAAAAACTAAAGTCGCATTTTTCAGGAGGGTCCTGAATAGAAAGTAAATTCCTATTTTTTAGGAGTGTCTTGAACAGAAACTATAGTCCCATTTTTAGGCGGGTCATAAACAGAATATAAAATCCCATTATTCAGGAGGGTCCTGAATAGAAAGTGAAATCCCATTTTTCAAGAGAGTCCTAAACAGAATGTAAAATTCCATTTTTCAGGAGGGTCGTACAAAGAAAGTAAAATCTCTTTTTTAGGAGGGTCCTGAACAGAAAGAAAAATTTCATTTTTCAAGAGGGTCCTGAATAGTAGTAAAATCTCGTTTTTCAGGAGGGTTCTAAATAGAAAGTAAAATCCCATTTTTTAGGAGGGTCCTGAACAGAAAGTAAAGTCCAATTTTTCAGTAGGGTCCTGAATAGTAGTAAAATCTCATTTTTCAGGAGGGTTCTAAATAGAAAGTAAAATCCCATTTTTTAGGAGGGTCCTGAACAGAAAGTAAAGTCCAATTTTTCAGTAGGGTCCAAAACAGAATGTAAAATCCCATTTTTCCAAATGGTCCTCAACATAAAGTAAAGTCCCATTTTTTCGGAGGGTCCTGAACAGAAAGTAAAATCTCATTTTTCAGGAGGGTCGTACAAAGAAAGTAAAATCTCATTTTTTAGGAGGGTCCTGAACAGAAAGTTAAATCTCATTTTTCTGGAGGGTCCTAAATAGAAGTAAAATCTAAGTTTTCAGGAGAGTTCTGAATAGAAAGTAAAATCCCATTTTTTAGGAGGGTCCTGAACAGAAAGTAAAGTTCCATTTTTTAGGAGGGTCCTGAACAAAAAGTGAAATCCCATTTTTCAGGAGGGTCCTGAATAGAAAGTAAAATCCCATTTTTTAGGAGGGTCCTACAAAGTAAGTAAAATCTCATTTTTTAGGAGGGTCCTGAACAGAAAGTAAAATCTCATTTTTTGGAGTGTCCTAAATAGAAGTAAAATCTCATTTTTCAGGAGAGTTCTGAATAGAAAGTAAAATCCCATTTTATAGGAGGGTCCTAAACAGAAAGTAAAGTTCCATTTTTTAGGAGGGTCCTAAACAAAAAGTGGAATCTTATTTTTCAGGAGGGTCCTGAACAGAAAGTAAAATCCCATTTTTCATGAGGGTCCTGAATAGAAATTAAAGTCATATTTTTAGTAAGGGTTCTGAACGGAAAGTAAAGTCCCATTTTATAGGAGTGTCCTGAACAGAAAATAAAGTCCCATTTTTTAGGAGGTCCTGAACAGAAAATAAAATCCTATTCTTCAGGATGGTCGAGAACATAAAGTAACCTCCCATTTTTAAGGAGAGTCCTTAATAGAAAGTAAAATCCCATTTTTTATGATGGTCCTGAATAAAAAGTAAAATTTTATTTTATAGGAGGGTCTTGAACAGAACGTAAAGTCCCATTTTTCAAGAGGATCCTGAACAGAAAGTAAAGTCCTATTTTTCAGGAGGGTCCTGAATCAAAAGTGAATTCCTATTTTTTCGAAAGGTCCTGAACAGAAAGTAAATTATAATTTTTATGGAGGGTTCTGAACAAAAACTAAAGTCGCATTTTTCAGGAGGGTCCTGAACAGAAAGTAAATTCCTATTTTTTTTAGGAGTGTCCTGAACAGAAACTATAGTCCCATTTTTAGGTGGGTGCTGAACAGAATGTAAAATCCCATTTTTCAGAAAGGTCCTGAACAGAAAGTGAAATCCCATTTTTTAGGAGAGTCCTGAACAGAATATAAAATTCCATTTTTCAGAAAGGTCCTGAACAGAAAGTGAAATCCCATTTTTCAGGAGAGTCCTGAACAGAAAGTAAAATTTTATTTTTCAGGAGGGTCCTGAATAGTAATAAAATCTCATTTTTCAGGAGGATTCTAAATAGAAAGTAAAATCCCATTTTTTAGGAAGGTCCTGAACAGAAAGTAAAGTCTAATTTTTTAGGAGGGTCCTAAACAGAAAGTAGAATCCTATTTTTCAGGAAGGTCCTGAACTGAAAGTAAAAGTCCTATTTTACAGGAGTGTCCTAAACAGAAAGTAAAATTCTATTCTTCAGGAGGGTTGTGAACATAAAGTAACCTCCCATCTTTAAGGAGGGTGCTTAATTGAAAGTAAAATCCCATTTTTCATGAGGGTCTTGAACAGAAAGTAAAGTTCCATTTTTTAGGAGGGTCCTGAATAGAATGTAAAGTCCCATTTTTTAGGAGGGTCCTGAATAGAAAGTAAAATACAATTAGTCAGGAGAGTCCTGAACATAAAGTAACCTCCCATTTTTTAGGAAGGTCCTGAACA
>NW_025886388.1:0-1383 GCF_002878395.1 Capsicum annuum
GATGGGTACAACTTTAGCACCCCAAGCTAGATTCACTAGCCCTAGGGGTGTCACTACCCTTATGGAGGCCAACAAAGACAGATCCAATGTCTTTGTCCCTAAACCTTTGGTTTGGGAAGAGGTCATCCATAATAACGAATGGCACTTTGATGCTATCACACAACCTATTCGTTCATATCCCAAAAAATCTCAAATACAACGAGTTATTCAGCATTCGGATGGCTCGATTGATTTGAAGTTCCTCGGCTTCGACACTCCTCGAAACTCTTCATTTCGACGGTCTGTCTCGCATAGAGGTTCCACCTCCAAAACCCGGGAAGGAAGTGACGAATATGATCACGATAATAACAATGACAAGGGCAAAGTCAGAGGAGTCGACTTCTCTGATTATTCGAGATTCACTATTAAAAGGATACTCACTCCTTTCAACTGGTTTGCAGATCATCTGCACACACCAATTACATTATCTATGCCGCAAAGGCCACAAACTTATAATTGGTACGACTATAAGTCGGCATGGTTTAATTTCTTATATGTCAGACCAGGCCACACCTGGTTTATCAAATACTGTCCAGCAATGGTAGAAGCCAGGCTTCGTCTAGAAGTTGTAAGATTTCTTCCTCATTGGTATCTTGGCTTTCCATATCCTGTAAAGCCTTTTTTAATTTCTCCTTGAGGGTCTTCTTACTATGAGAGGCCGAGGTTGAAGGAGTGGCTGCTGATTTCTCCTTGTCTGGAGTTTTTGAGACTGCTGGCTTTGGAGTCCAACCTTTGACTCTTATCTCTTTGGATAAGTATTTGATACGATGTTGTTCGCCTTTAGCGAAGTTCCATGAAATAATATAAGAAACTCGTTTTTTGATAAAAAATTTACACATCTGAATGTGCTCAGGGAGGGTTGCACATCCTTCTTTAGTGCAGAAATCTGTGAACCGATTAAGGAACTGTTGGGGAAGAATTTCTTTAATTCCTCCAAAATAGATCCACCATTCATAAAACCACCTAGGGAAGATGGCTTCTACCATTGCTGGACAGTATTTGATAAACCAGGTGTGGCCTGGTCTGACATATAAGAAATTAAACCATGCCGACTTATAGTCGTACCAATTATAAGTTTGTGGCCTATGCGGCATAGATAATGTGATTGGTGTGTGCAGATGATCTGGATTGCTCAATGTTCTTTATATGAACATCTTGCTTAAGAAAATTGATATGAGAAGAAAGTCGGTTAATTTTAAAAATCGGAGAAAATAATTCCCTTCCTGATTTTCTAACAAGAGAATTTTTACAGGGCCACCATGAGACCCTCCACCCTGGGAAAAGTCCCAGCAGAAAACAAACAAGACCAAACCAGGATGGCTAGACCATTCGATTCCCCCTCCG
>NW_025886389.1:0-2623 GCF_002878395.1 Capsicum annuum
ACATGTTTCTTTGTGACTAGATCTTGTAGTCTTTTGTTGTTTAGAGTGTTTCTAGTGTTGGTTTCTTTCTCACCAACACTAAAAAGTGTCCAAATCTAAACTTGAACTTGAACTTGTTGATGTTGTTAATGTGAACAAAGTGTGGTTGATTTGATGTTGTTGTCATTCTAATCCTTGACCGTGTTGAAGGCCTTGTTGTTGTGGAGTTGGGCATTGGAATTTGTTGTTGTTCTTGGAGAATATTGTTGTTATTCTTAGTGTTGTTATTGTGTTCTTGTTGTTCTTCACTCTTTTCATCTTTTGTTAAAACAAAAAGTGAACATTAGATCCACAAAAGGTGAAAGACCAAGTTGTAGTACTTGTTGGTGAAAGACTTGATCACATCACTCAAAAGACTTGACAACCACTTTTCACCTACTTTCCTTGATTTAAGGACCTTGTTTTAAGGAGAAAGTACCAAGAAGGTCAAGTCTTGTTTTGAACTTGAAAATGAAGCTCCAAGACCAAATTTTCCTCCATTAATCAAATCCACCATTTCCAAATTGTAGATTGGTCAAGACTTGAAATTGGAGAGTAAAATTTTGACAAAACCGAGGCCAATAGTGGACTGCCACATCACTAAATTACTGTTCACACAATATTTTGAGTTCAACTTTTAGATTTCTTAGTTTTATTTTATTGTTTCTTAGTTTCGTTTGTTGGTTTGAACACTAATTGATGACCTAGTAATCTCCTACTAGCTTGTTGGTTAGTTTTTGTGCCCGTTTGTTCGTGTTAGCGTTATTTTGTGCTTTTCTCGTTTTTGAATTGTAGAATTTCTTGGTTCAAGTTCGAACATTATTTCCTTGAGTCTTCAAACAAAGAATCCATTCCGACCAAAGAGTAGAATCACCCCTCGACTCATCACGAACTACAAGCCGACTTGCAACACTTGTGAATCCAAGTGTGAAACGATCAAGTGTGTGAGAGTGTGGTGAGGTTGTTTCGAACTAACTTGTGTTTTATTTTGTAGACTTGTTCTTTTCTTTTTTTTTTAGGTGCAATTACGATGGAACCCGCGGCTGCAAGTGCTATTTTGGCTAAACTTGAAGCCATTACCCGTCAATAGGAAGTGATAAATGAAAGGTTGGATCATATGGGAGTTCCAAGGGAGCAAGTGGGGTACCTGGACACACGTTAAGATGAAGACCGTAGCTCATGTGAGCTACGAGGTAAAAATATTATCCCCTACACTCATATGAACGTAGTTGCGGTTTTACCTAGTGTAGGAGTGCATGAGTCTTCATTTTGTGATACTCTTGATATTGTTAGGTCACATGAGGACCAAACTCTTATTGTAGGTACACAAGCACTAGTTGATCCTTTAGATGACGAAATTGATTCTCCTCGTGAGAATGATTTGTGTCCATCTGGTGCTAGCACTTACAACTTGACTAAGGTTCCATTACCAAGTGACGAGAGTATTCACATACTAGTTGACCCTTGTGAAAAACAAGGTGAGTCTACGTTGGTATGTGAATTGCCAACAACTAGTAAGGGTGAGCAAAATGATCAACCGGGCGTAGATGATCTTGATTTACTTGAATATTTAGAAACCCCGAGTTGTGATTGTCTTTGTGAAGATGATTTTGATTGTGGTCCTTTGGCTTCCCGTGATGGTTTGTACGTATGTGAGGACAACTCTTGTGAAAGAGAGGGTGATATGTGCTCAGAAATGCCATCTACTTCGTCTTTATGTGTTTCTTATGTTGGGCATATTCTTAGTGGAAATTTTGAAACTAGTAGTAAGTGCATGCATGGGAACCCTTTATTTGAAGTTGACTTATGGAACACCTTTCTCAACCCTCTTTTAGTTCATGATATTTTCAATAGTAATAAAAAGGGCTTGCTTAATTTCGAGGATGACACCCTAGGGGAAAGTGAGAGTGGTCGAGACCTAAGCCCTTGGTTACGTCTCCCATTTGATCCCGGTAACTTCTTAGGGTGTGAAGGATGGATAGTTATTGGTCGGTCCACTTGTTTGAGTGATATTGTTATATGTGCTAGGTGGACTTTACTTTCAATTAGGATACCACCCCTTGATGGTGATTCCTTTCGCCAACTCCTTTGTAATTTTTTTTCTAAGTCCCTCGTGATTATAACAAAGGACGTGTGGTTATATCTCAAGTGTGTACCTCCTTGGCATGTTGATGTTGTTTATTGTACTAACTCTAACCCTCATGTCATGAAGATTTGGTGTTTGTTTGTCTTCTCTTTGTTCTTACAAGGTTTGGATTCGAGGTCGAATCCTTTTCAAGAAGGGAAGGATGATACAATTCAAATGGCCACCTTAATTTTTGAAGACATGATTGGAGGTCATCATTTAAAGGCTCAAGACTTGGTCACCCCGAGGGCACAAGAATATGCTAGGAAGACCCGTTTTGAGCACAAGCAAAGCTGTGTGTGGAAGATTGCTTAGAGCATCGAAGACTTGAGGACTCATGGTTTTGGACAACACTTAATGGGTCATGATTTGGTCATCTGCATTAAGGATATTTGGTCACTTCATTGGGTTCAAATGCACTCAATGGCCACCCCACCCTTAAAGGGCATTGTTGTCATTTTGTCTTGTCTTGTAATAGAA
>NW_025886390.1:0-5301 GCF_002878395.1 Capsicum annuum
CTGGTTCTGAAGAGGAACATTCTGTTTCCGCTTCCGTTGATGGATCAGTGACTTCAGAATCTGTTACATGATCAAGAAAATAAAGTTACAGAACATTCAAGAGAACCAAATAATGCATTGTTGCCCGCCCCTTCCCATCATAGATCATCAGAAATGCAGCAGATACAACAATCTGCACCATGTTTGCACATTGACTTTGAAAGTTTTCTCAATCCATTTTGCCTTTAGCCTCTTTATATATTTCTAGCTCTCTCGCCAAATGACTTGAGAGCCTTCTTATCAGTATCTACATCTTATGTGTACCAAATTTTAAAAAACCCCATCATATGGATTTTTAAAAAGAATAGTAGTGAAGGATCAACTATCGATATAAGGTACTACGACATGATGTCTTGTAACAGCTACTACCTCCTCTACATTGTTTTTAAATTATTTCGCGGGAATTAAAACATAAATAAACCATATAACTCATAGAGACAAGCATGAAGCTCTGATGCCCTCCGTCATAAAAGTTTCAAAATGAGAACCTTGTAAATAAAACATGAAATAGTATTAGCTGAATGAACAGGCAATTGACTTTGGGAAAATTACCTTCTGTAATTTCAGATTCATCAATTTCGTCTTCTTCTTCTATTTGAGCAACCATGATGCTCTCCATGCTGTCCACTTTCTGTTGATGGCTTTGAGCATTTCTGGCAGAAAGTTCTTGTTCCTTCCTCTCGATGTGGAACTTATTCAACTTTTCCTCAAACTCCTCAATGCATGATTTGAGTTCAGGTTTAGCAAACTTCTTCCCCAAATTGAAGACATTTAAATAGGCAAATAAAGCTTTAACACTGTGAAATGAATTCCCAGTAACTTCCAAAAACTAGTCCAAGCCAAAAGCCTTGTGATGCCACAACAAATTTTACCTTATTGATAATAGTTTGAAAATTCTCCATCACAGCGTCTTCAGATAAGGCACGTTTGTTCATACGTTTTAAACAACTCTATCAGCTTTCTCATGCTCTTATCAGTGTATGATAGCTGAGATAGGCAATAGGATATGTACTCGTATAGCCTAATATCTGCATAAAAGAGCATGTTAACATGCAGAAGTTTCTCTGGTGATAATTCAAATAGCAAATCAGAAACTCACTAAAATCTATTCATTCAAAGGTCTCCTAATTATAATTTTTCTTTTAAATTTTTGCAAAGGTACTCGTAGAAATTCTGTAAACACGCCTTCCATAATAGCATAAAAGCTGAGTATGAAAGCAAATATCAGATGAAGCATCCATAAAGCCGTGGTACCAAATAGTACTGAAAGACCGGCAACTTCTAAAAAAATCTCAAATAAGTATATCAGAACCTTTGAAACACGCAGAACCACAACTCAAAGTTGACAACCACCACATCTTTGAAATGTAGATCACGCAGGATTAAGTAGAGAAAGAACTATAAAATCTGATAGTAAACTGCACGACTTGGCTAGCAATAGCAAGTGGTGCAAGCTGGTATCGTGATTTATCCACAAAACTGTAAAACCTCACAGAAAGTTGTGGTAAACCTCAATGTCAAGTTTAGGGGCGAAAATAAAGAGACATACATATTTTCACATTTAGTTTCAAGAAAGTATATGTCAACAGACCAAACCCAAGGGCAGAATAACTTCTTAAGCTTAGCATAGTGTAAACTTAGGGAACTGATATCGTAGCAAACTAAAAGTACCCAATATATTTTCTCTCTTAGCTTCTTCTAAATAGTTGATCATATTACAAAAATTCTTCACAGAAATAAATCAAAACAATTTTCAAATTCCATACTAGTAACTCCACAAAATCTTTTGCAAAGCTTCTCGACAAGAGCTTCCATTTGCTTGTCCTAAAAATACAAACATTCCAATCAATTCTCTACAGAAGAGCCCAAAGAAGCAATTCAAATTCATGGAACCTTCTTAATTGAAGCAATTATAAATTGCATGATGCTGCAGAATAATTCTTCCTTCGAGTTCTAGCTAGATAACTTTCCAAGAATATCTTGAAGTAGGTTATAAATTGGATTGCTCCCTGTAAACATTAAGTTCAAAGAGGAAAAAAATAGTATTATATGATGTGTGTGTACAGTCAAAAACATGAAACAACAGACAAAAGAAGCTCAACTTTAGAAAGACTAGAAAGAGATAAGATAGATTGATTTCTTTATTACCAACTGATGAAAGAAAAGTTTGGTAGATATGCTACCTTTCTTTGACAACTCATGAAAGAAAAGGTTGGCAAAATTTGAAATTCTTTCATCTTCATCTTCCAGGCAGATGGCCATTTCATTTATATAACCTTTCACCTAGAAATGATTCACACAAATCAAGATGCTGAAAATCTACCACAAGAAAGCTACATACGAGTTTATGATAGTCCTGCCAAACCTTCAACATGTCAATCAGTATCAGATGAGAAAGAGATAGAGATAGAGAGGTTGCTTACAACAGTCACTCGGCTTAGAACAACAATATTCCCAGTGTAATCCCATATACATATGTTACCCCTACTTAGAGATAGAGAGGTTGTTTCCCATAGACCCTCTACCTAAAGCATGACTAACTAAAGTGTGTATATACATTACAGGTAGTCAACAAAGTTGATCATAGTTTTATAATATCTCACAACTCCAATTCAACATCAATTGAACATGAAAGAAGGAGGTACATAAAAGCAGAAGCTAAACTACTCAGTTGTTTGTCATTGATAATATGGTTTTGGGCTATAACAGTGTCTACAAGTTTGTCATTGATAATATTGCTTTTGGCTATAACAGTGTCTACAACGGTTGGATCTGCATAAATGATGAACCCAGAACCTCTGGGTCTACCTGTATGCCTATTTTTCGTAATCACCAAGACTATTATCTCTCGATACCGCTCAAAGTACTTAACAAATTGTTCTACCCAAATCCAATTTTCATTAACACTCTCATTAGTAAATCAAAAACCCACTACAAAAACAAAAAGTAATAATACATTAAAATAATGAAGAAAAAGAGCAAAGTAACAAATTTGTTTAAACGAAATAAAAGATTAAGAATGTTATTACCTGACAACCAAAACTATGGCTTTTGTGTTCTTAT
The DNA here is from genome assembly GCF_002878395.1 of Capsicum annuum. Classification (NCBI taxonomy): domain Eukaryota; kingdom Viridiplantae; phylum Streptophyta; class Magnoliopsida; order Solanales; family Solanaceae; genus Capsicum; species Capsicum annuum. The sequence goes on from NW_025886390.1 coordinate 3,103, forward strand.
CTCAATTCTCAGCAACAACAAACCGTACAACTTCCGATGAACTCTGTATGAGTGCGGCAAGTGCAGCAAGGCCTAATGGATATTCTGGTATGTTTTTTGATTGTTGCTAGGATATTATTCAAAACGATATTAAGAACTATGTTCAGGATTTCTTTAGGGGGAAGAACTTGTCTAAGTTTTATTTACATACTTGCCTGATTCTTATTCCTAAAATAGATTGTCCATCTAATTTTTCTGAACTTAGACCTATTAGTTTGAGTAACTTCACTTGTAAAATTATTTCCAAAATTCTTGCTAATAGGCTTAATCCCCTGTTGGATAGGATAATCTCTGATAATCAAAGTGGTTTTGTTAAAGATAGATTAATTACTGATAATATTTTACTTACTCAAGAGATTGCTCAGAGTATTAAGCAATACAATAAAGGCGGCAATCTAATAATGAAGCTTGATATGGCCAAGGCATATGATAAAATGTCATGGAATTTTTTACTGAGTGTTATGAAGAGGTTCGGTTTTTCTAGTATTTGGGTGGATATGATTTGGAGGATTATTGCCAATGCAGGTATTCCATTCTCATTAATGAAACTAGGGTGGGGTTTTTTAGCTCCTCCCATGGCCTTAAACAAGGTGATCCCCTCTCTCCTACTCTCTTCATTATTGTCTCTGAGATTTTATCTAAAATGTTGAACAATCTAAACTCCGATGAGAATTTTACTCCTTTCAGCAAGAATCACAATGGCCGTATCATTAATCATCTAGCTTACGCTGATGATATAGATATTTTTAGCGGGGGTAACAACAAGACGATCAAACTCAGTAAGCATCAAATCAGGAGGTACGAAAAAGCCTCTGGTCAAAAACTGAATAATGACGAGCTTTTTAGTAACCGCTCCAAATACTTCTCCTCATAGGATTAACAGAATGAGATGAATGACTGGTTATATGGATAAAAAATTTCCATTCAATTATTTGGGTTGTCCAATATATACTGGAAAGAAAAATCTCAGCTATTTTGATAGTATGCTTGCAAAAATTGTTAATAGGCTAAATGGATGGCAAAGTAGCAAGCTTTCTGATGGTGGAAAAATTACACTTATTAAGCATGTCCTGCAATCCATACCTATTTGTACTCTCTCTGCCCTCAACTTGCCTAAGGGTACCATCTGCCTTATTGAGATGCATTTTGCTAATTTTCTTTGGGTAACTAGTGATGGTAGAAATAAGTATCATTGTAGTAAGTGGTAAAATCTATGTTTCCCGAAAGATGAAGGGGACGTTGGAATATGAAGCATGCATGATATCTCCAATTCATTAATACTTAAAAGATGGTGGAGGTTCAGGACCCAACCATCTCTTTGGGCTGATTTTTTAATGAAGAAATATTGCAAGAGATCACATCCAGTGAGCAAAGTTCTTTAGTCAGCTGACTCACAATTGGAAAAGCCTGATGAAGATCAAAGCGCAAGCAGAACCTCACATTATATGGAAAGTTCAAGAAGGAAATTCCAGCTTTTGGTGGGACAACTGGACAGGTTTAGGTGCCTTCGCCAAGCTGTGCCAGGGCCCAGGTATGTCTCCTAAAATTCTTATCAACTCTTTTATTGAGAATGGTACCTGGAACTTTGAAAAGTTAAGTACGGTTATTCCTAATTACATTGTGAACCAGATTTCTAATGTTGTAATTGGTAATTACAACGAACTTGACTAACCCATTTGGAATCCCTCTAAGAATGGTATTTTCACTAATAATTCTGCCTGGCTGATTGTTAGGAATCAAAGACCCAAAAATGATTTCCTGAATAATCTTTGGCATAATAGAGTTCCTTTTAAAATCTCTTTTCTGGCATGGAGGATATTTAAAAAGAGATTACCTTTTAATGACATCATCATTAAATTCAATATTAACTCACAAAGTGATTGTTTTAGTTGTAGGATTGTATAAAATGATACTATGCATCATGTTTTTGGCAAGGTGGTGTAGCAAAGCACATATGGAATAGCATGGGAAATCCCTTTGGAATTCAACATGTAAATCAACCAATTGTCGACATCTTTAACACTTGGTGGAGTGTAAGACCAGAGAATGATATCCATAAAATTTTATTAAAGATCACTCCTAGTATCATTTGTTGGGAAATTTGGAAACAATGGTGTTCTTGTAAATTTGGAGGCCAAAGACACTTCTGCTACAGTAAGA
>NW_025886391.1:0-396 GCF_002878395.1 Capsicum annuum
TACTACTTTAAAAACTATACATACAACATATAAACTCTATATATATATACTATTTTATAAAACATATACACAAGTATACGTTAAATATATTCTACTTTTGAGTCTATAGAAAATATATACACATATATGCATGCCATTCAATATATAATTATATATGTACTACTCTAAATAAAATATATACTACAATATATACACACTATATATATAGTTATATACTAATTTATAAAACATATACACATGTATACGTTAAATATATACTACTTTAGAGTCTATAGAAAATATATACACATATATACGTACCATTCAATATGTGTACTACTTTAAAAAATATACATATACTACAAGATATATACTACAATATATATACTAATTTATAAAACATATACGCATGTATAC
>NW_025886391.1:496-4438 GCF_002878395.1 Capsicum annuum
GTACCATTCAATATATGTACTACTTTAAAAAATATGCTATTTAATGTAATAAATTAATAATAGTTGATAGTAAATTAGTAATATATATTAAAATTAAGTATTTAATTTAAACTAGAAATTCAATTAAATCATTAAATGAAAAAAATTACAAAGTAAGGAGTGAATGAATGTTATGTTTTATTGATTGCAAAATGCAAAATGATTCAAAATTTATAATGTACATGAATGAAAAATCTACAGAGTTTTCATTATTTTTTCCAACTCATCCATGTTAACATTAACAGGAACATGCATAGGATAGTCAAATTCAATGGGGGTAAAGCCATGCATTGGACTTGATTGTGCTGAGTTCTCCCTTGATGTCATAATTTCTTCAAGATTCTATTCATCTGTCGGCTCCATCTCCATTTCTTGATTTCTTCGTTCCGCTCTAATCCAATCTCTAAGGCAAACTAGAACATTCATAGCATTGCTTCCTAATGAGTGTCGGTTGTCTCCAAACTGTTGTCGTTCCTGACTAAAAGCGCTCTCCGATGTAACGATTGACATTGGAACATTCAATATATCTCTAGCTAATCTTGAAAGAATAGGATATTATGTTTTATTATTCTTCCACCAATCCAACGCATTGATCCATCGTCTATGATCATCTATCGGCATTCGAAAATAAAACTTAAGCTCTTCCCGAGAAGCTGTTGTGTAAGTTCCCTCCTCAAAACTGTTCCAAATATTTAAATCATAAAAGTAATCAGGAAAACCATTATGTGCCAGCCTTTTAGAAGATGATGGCTCCTCGAGAGGATGAGGAGCGACTGTTAAAGTGATATTTGTCGGTACAACTAAATCAAGTAAATTAGTATAATGGTTATATAATTTATCTATGTAAATATTCACATCACTTATAGTCGTATACAAATCTAGTTGTTCTGATTCTTCATCATCAGAAGTATTGTTAGTATTTATCTCTAAGTTAGAATAAATAAGAGTACTAAAGTGGCACACACATAGGAGTATATTTCATACATGGATTTAGTATAGCACAAACCAATTAAATAAGGGGAATCAGAAAAAAATATTTTTAAAAGTTTGCAAACATAGCACCAACAGCTTCTTTGTAACCTTCTTTATTCTTATATTCTTTGAGCAAAGAAGAAATATCGGCTATATATGCTAAAATATTACAAAAAGTAGGATAACAAGCACCGAAAAATTCAACCGTAGCTATATAAAATTTTTCCAAAAACTTAACAAGATCATCAATTACAGCCCAATCAGAATCATGTAGCGTACATTCAATCGAATCAGCAAATGAACTACAATGTTGGTTAAAAAGTTAGTGTGATAGGAACTCTATAAGCATGACAAGTTTTTAAATAATCATACGTAGCATTCCATCTAGTATCACATTCTTCAGGCATCAATATAGGTCGAAGTCCATTTTCTTGACATTTAACTTTAACTTCTCTAATTCTTTTTCATCGATTATTTCCTTGAATAAGCCAACAGCAAGCCAAATTTTTTCAATATAAAGCTCAAAAAATCTAAGACCATCTCTTACAATTAAATTATATATATGACAAGCACACTTAACATGAAATATTTCTGGTAACGACGGAGAGAGCTTAGCTTTTAACTTTGTAATAAGCCGTCTTGTAGTTAGAAGTATTATAAAAAAAAATACATAAGACTTTTTTTTCAATGTCATAAAATTCTGCAACTTTACTAATCGAATCAACAATAAATTCTTTAGTATGTCTATGATCTTCATCATACAAAAAAGAAAGAATACGTTTTTGCATAACATAAGTACTATCTATCCAGTGACAAGTAATGGTTAAATAATCATTTTTATTAACAGCACGACCAAGATCAGAAGTTAGAGTCATTCTACATTGAATATTTTTTAACAATGTATATAAATAAAAACTATATTGTGAATGAAGTCTAAAAATATCGGTCCGATAAGTACTTCTAGGAATATCATTAAATATATGATTATAAATTGCTTGAATATAATGAATAAACACATTCGAAGAAGGAAAACTGAAAGGCAAACAACCCACAACTATCATTTTTGTTATTTCTTCCCGGTCCATATATATATTATAATTCTTAATTACCTGACCGGTTGCTGGGTCATTCTAGTTTGTGTTGACCCACCAACAGTCTCACCACCTCGTACAATAAATAACTCTCTTTTGTGATTATCATTTATATGCCTCATTAACGTACCTGTATTCTCTTTCTTACCTCCACTTTTATGCTTATATACTTGTTGACAAATATTGAATTGCACCTCAGTATCTCCTATAGGTGTAAAAAATTGTCATGCAATACTAGTTCTTCTACGAGCTCTTGGGGCACAGGGAGGGAGATTGACCGATTCAGATCTAACGTTAGCATTTTACACTGCGGGTGTCTCACCAATATTTTCATCATCTTCATCTAAATCAATCGCATCTACTTCATTTTTCTTCTTCTATACCGTTATTTTTTTTAGCTTCTACATAATCCATATCGTGAGAACCTACACCTACTTTTTCCTCAAAAGGTTGACTAAGCAGTACCGGAGGCACACGGGTATATCTACTACTTGAACTTCCTCTACCGCCAGTAATTCGCTTTTTACTATCACTATCACTTCCGGGATAAAAAAATTTTGACACTTTTATTGGCGAAGTTTCTTGATTTATCCATAATATAAATCAAACTAAACAAAAATCAAAATACACAAATATAATAAAATTAAATATTCAACAATTAATACACTAATTAAAAATTAAAAGTAAGAGATTGAATGCCAATATCAAATTTTGAAAGTATCCGAAAGTTGCGATTTCAGAAACTTTCACTCGTACTTTGTAATCGCAAAATTAAAAAAATTAAATTGAGCCATTTAGGAAATATATAGAATATTTGAGAATTGAGATTTGAGAGAATGAAAATTGCGTGAAAAATAATTTTAAAGTGTAGGGTATTTATAGGATTTTTTTTTGGTTTAAAAAAATATTTTAAATGATTTTTTTTTTGTTAAAAAGGCCAAAATGGCCGTTTTTGGGTCCAAACGGCCATATAGTCGTTGGGCCCAATGGCTACTTTGGCCCAACGGTCAAAAAGTCTATGTTTTTAAAAGAAAAAAAAAATCCAGGCCGGTTAACTGGGCGGCCTGAACCGGTTTTGGTCCGGACTGAATTAACCAATCTCAATAATAAAATTGGCCTAGTTCGGGAACTAACCGGGCCGGGCCATTTAAGTAGGCCTGATCGGGTCGGGTAAAACCGGCCTGTTTGACACCTTTACGTCAAGATTCACCAAACAGAAAATAAAGAAAGAAAGAAATTTAATATGTTAGTTGACTGTCTTTTACATATAAAAGTAATCACTTTTATGTTAATTTGAACTATATGTTTATTGGGTTCTAAATAGATTAAATTAAATTTTCAACACAATACATGGATTAAGTTAAAGCTAATGAATGTTGAAACTGCACAAATTGCTCCTAAAAATGAGCTGATTTTCAATTGCTATACTTTAAATGAGTTAGATCTTTAATTTACCTTTTAGAACTTGTGGGCATTGAGTTTTCAAGAAACTAAAGTCATACGGGACATAACTTGAGTGATACTCAACAACGACAATATATTTAGTGTAATTTCACAAGTGGAATCCGGAGTAGAATGAGTCTACGTAAATCTTATCTCCACCTTGTAATATTATCACACGAAAATATACGCGTATGCCTCCCAAAAAAATTATTTTGTTACGAGGGGCATAAGTTAAAAACTAACACAATATGAAAACATAGGTGTCAATTACGCCTACTGAGTGTAAACACCTAATTTTTTACCAAACCTAAGTGTTTTTGCCACTTTGGTGTTCAATTTCGTTTTAGGGTCTAAATTAGATATTTTAAATTTATCTTATTTTTACTAAATTTATTTT
>NW_025886392.1:0-4554 GCF_002878395.1 Capsicum annuum
AATAATAATAATAATAATAACTAATTAATTTTATATATAAGATAATACAATTAAAGTTTAAAAATAGCCAAAAATAAATATAATTAAGATAGTACTAAAAATACTAACATATTTATTTATAAAGAAACACATTTTTTTTTAAATTTTGTATTATATTTTTTTTAAATTGGAATAAAATAAAATAATATCCTAAAATTAACTTCATTTAGTTATTTATTTTATAACTAAAATTTACTAAAAATAAAATAATAATTAAAATAATATCAAATCAAATATAAATATTTAATATCTATCTATCTATCTATCTATCTATCTATATATATACATATATATATATATATATATATATATTACACTCAGGGAGGGTCAAAATCACGTGTTTACATTTTGCCCCTCTTTGTTTGAAATCTCGAAGAGTTTTCATACAAATAAGTAGACAAAGAGATGATTTTTGACCCTCCGATTATTCAAAAAGTAAAGATAAAAAAAATATAATAAAATAAAAGGTGTGACTTAGTCCTGGTTTTGGACCGCTTACATATCCCGGGTTATAAGAAAATCGGATCACAAGTAGTTCAAAGGTAACATAGTGAGAGAATGAGTTAGACGTCAAGTGAGATTCCGTTGAATTTTTGGTTAACGACTTCTGCTTTTTACATCAACTGACTAACAAAATCAAAAATGAAAAATACAAGTGAAAATTGCAATCTCTAGAATCTTGATTCTAATCTTCGTGCTTGAACTTGAAAATTCACCCTATTCTTCAGGCAGGCTCCTGGCTTGCTTTTCCCTCGCCCTGTTCTTCAGACGGACTCTTGGACTTGATTTTCTTCATCCTGTTCTTTACGCGGGCTCCTGGACTTTCATTTTTCTTCAGCCTGTTCTTTAGGCGTGCTCCTGGACTCTTTTTTTTTCTTTACTCTGTTCCTTAGGCGGACTCCTAGACTTCTTTTTTTTCTTCACCCTGTTCTTTAAGCGGTCTCCTGGACTTACAATTTCTTCACCCTATTTTTCAAGTGGGTTCCTGGACTTATAATTTCTTCACCCTATTCTTCAGGCGGGCTCTTGGGCTTACAATTTCTTCACCCTCTTCTTCAGGCGGGCTCCTGGACTTCCTTTTTCCTTCACCCTGTTCTTCCGGTGGGCTCCTGGACTTGCAATTTCTTTACCCTGTTATTTAGGTGGGCTCCTGGACTTTCTTTTTCTTTACCCTGTTCTTTAGGCAGGCTCCTGGACTTTCTTTTTCTTCACCCTGTTCTTCAAGCGGGCTCCTGGATATACTTTTTCTTCATCCTGTTCTTCAGGCGGGCTCCTAGACTTTCTCTTTTCTTTACCCTGTTCTTCAGGCAGGCTCTTGGACTTTCTTTTTTCTTCACTCTATTCTTCAGGCGGGCTCCTCGACTTACTTTTTTCTTTACCCTGTTCTTCAGGCGGGCTCCTGGACTTACAATTTCTTCACCCTGTTCTTCAGGCGGGCTCCTGGACTTCCTTTTCTTTATCCTGTTCTTCAGGCGGGCTCCTGGACTTACAATTTCATCACCCTGTTCTTCAGGTGGGCTCCTGGACTTACAATTTCCTTACCTTGTTCTTCAAGCGGGCTCCTGGACTTACTTTTCCTTCACCCTGTTCTTCAGGCGGGCTCCTAAACTTACAATTTCTTCATCCTGTTCTTCAGGCGGGCTCCTGGATTTTCTTTTTCTTCACCCTGTTCATTAGGCAGGCTCCTGGACTTTCTTTTTCTTCACCCTGTTCTTTAGGCGGGCTCCTGGATTTACTTTTTCTTCACCCTATTCTTCAGGCGAGCTCCTAGACTTTTTCTTTTCTTTACCCTGTTCTTCAGGCGGGCTCCTGGACTTCATTTTTCTTCACTCTATTCTTCAGGAGGGCTCCTGGACTTACTTTTTTCTTCACCCTGTTCTTCAGGCGGGCTCCTGGACTTTCTTTTTTCTGATTTTTCAAAATATGTTCCTGAATTCAAAATAAAAGGTGAAACAGAAAAATAACATCCTATTTTTCAGGAGGATCTTGGACATAAAATAAATTCTCATTCTTCAGGAGGGTCCTGTCTTCTTCAGAAGGGTACTGATCATAAAAAATAAATTTCCATTTTTCAGGAGAGTCCTATCCCATTCTTCAGGAGGGTCCTGAGCAGAAATTAAAATTCAATAAACACGAACAAAACTTTTTGCCCCAGTTTGTACTAGAAAATTTTGTGAGCATTATCAGATTACAGTTTTTGAAAAGTACAGAAAGAGTGTGAATTAAAGCGCTGCTAAAGAAATGTGTCTCTTCAGAGTAAAATTGATGACCAAAATTAGGAAGTGCATTTCCTAAGAGTTAAATTGAAGGACTCGACTAGAAAGTACGTCTTCTAGGAGTGAATGTTCAAGTTAGGAAGTGCTTCACCTAACAAATGAAAACTGACTTATTCAGACTAGGAAGTGCGTCTCCTAGGGGTTGAATTTTTACCATAATTTGATTATCAAACTTGTGCAGCAATATTGCGTCCTGCATCTGTGGAAATGAGGCATTGCATCCCTTGATATTTATGCTCTGAAGTCCTTAATTTGAAGGTAACATGTTTCCTGTTTCATCAAAGAAAATTTGTGAGTTTAAAAACATGGTGGCAGGTTTGTGGCTTTAGCTTCCGTGGTAATCACTCTTGCTCTCGTCACATTTAACCTTGCTTTCAATCATTAGCATCTGTTACCGACTTGCTGCATCGTTGACCCAAACTCATATTATCAAAAGTGACTTTGAAACAAACACAGTATTTCTTCTTTGTCATGCTCCTCAAATAAACCCTTTGAACACTGATATTTCCATAAGATCCCAGACAAGTCTGTTGACAAAACTTTTCTGCATGCCTTATTTCGGCTCACAATCATGTTTCTTTCATGTGTTGGCTTTTTGTCTTGCTTTGTGCAATTGAAGAAGCTGGTAGCCAATTTTGAAATCTTTTCTAACTTGTTATGACACAGACTCGACTCAGAGGCTCAAGAAAAATGACAATAATTTTTATTTGATGATAAAGATACCAAAAAAATCAAAAATAAAAAAAGAAAAAGAAAAGGAAAAAAACAATAGGATCTTTTTTAAAAAAAATGACAGAAGAAAACTTATTTGGGTGTGGAAGCCGATTCCAGCAATCATGACATGTATTTTGAATTAGTCGACCTGATCTACCCACACTAATCATTACAACCCTTATCCACTTATTGAGTTTGAAATGGAATTAATCTTGAATATGCTCCCTCTAGATCACAATCTTCCTTTGGCTAGTGGCAGCTCAATGGGTTTTTGCCAACGCCTAACTCATTTTCATCTCTTTCTCGACTCACTGTCGCCTTATGGTGCCCAAAGGGGTTTTCACCTATAAGACTCTCTCATTTTTACTCATTTATTTTTTATTTTTTTTGTTTTTGAAAATAATGCCCAACATACGAAACATCATGCACTCATAACATATTTAGCCTTGACATTCTCAAAGATTGATCTGAAGGTTTTTCTTTGGTTGTAACTTGACTTTTGAAAAGGGTTAGAAAGAAAGGGAGGCATGTGGCTAAAAAATTTACATAATATTGGGTGAAACATACAACTTTTGGAATCGACTCTTTTAAAGAAATAAACTTTGCTCCAGTTTCATTTCATTCTGGGTAATTTGAATTTTCTTTTGGTTGGACCGAACCCCAGAGTAGGGCTGCCTATGTATCTTTTCATAGCAAGAATCAGGTCAAACGTAGTTCAGAAATTTTGTTCTTTTGCTTGATTTTCTTTCTTTCTTTTTTCTTTACTTTTCTCTCCTTTTTTTAGAGAGAGAGATTTTTTCCGACTCCATTTTTTCTTGACACTTTTCTTACTCTATTTTCTTTTTAACACTTTTTTTTTGCAGACTCTATTTTGATTTCGAAAGAGGGATATAAAAGAAATAAAATAAAGGCTCAAAAGGGATAACAAAGGATTACATAACATTTGGATAGCAGAATGAAATGTCTTCGTCATATCAATCCTTAAAAACGCAAGTACATAACATGCAATCTAGGAATGGAATATGAAGATCATACGCATCTTTTCAATATCGACTGTGACTAAGCACATGCACGAGTGTCACTTCTTTTAAACTTGTAAACCATACAGGTCTACTTGTATTGTACTTTCCTCACAACAGATGACTCTTTTTTTTTTTAGCTAACTTCCTTTTGCTTTTTCTGACAATAGAAACTATATATCCTCTGGTTGATCTCATTCAAAAATGCTTGAGTTGAACATCCTCATTGAAGATCAAGTCATTTTTTATTTGCAAAGTGATTGCCTCAAAACATTCAAGTGAGGATGTAACTAGGTCTCCAAAACATCTCAACACTTTACTTATTTTTCTTACATTTTTTTCCAACTCTAGGTTTTTGATCAAATGTTTCAACATTAGATTGAGTTTTAAGATCTGGCTGAAAATTCAACATGCTTATCATATTACTAGAATCACCATAAAAAGAGCTCTTTGAAGAAAAAAAAAGAAAGACAATATATATTGACAAATAAAAACAAAAGGGACAC
>NW_025886393.1:0-4574 GCF_002878395.1 Capsicum annuum
AGATGAATATTACACAGATTAAAAAATGTTAGAATATATAAAAAGAGTTAGAGAAAACAAAAGTTGGCTATGCGAAGAAATTAATTATAGAAACCAGCTTACAAAAGGAAGAAAACAATTAAAAGAAAGATTAATTTGGATAGATAAAACCATGAAACAACTAGAATTAAAAGACAGTTTAGAATATGATTTAGACATAGAATTATTCATAGAAGAAAAAGACAGGATAAATAACGAAATAGATAACCTAGAATTTAATATCAGATATAGTACAATTAGAATAATTATTACAAAGAAATTTGTAGTATTACAACTACTTTAGGATAAAATGATAAACTATGAATATTTAAAATGTTGGAGACAAGATAGGGAAGAAATAAGATTAACAGAAATACTTAGGAAAGAGAATTTAATTAAATATTTTAGAACAAAAGATATAGAATATTTAGAATACCTTCAAAATAATATACAAGAATTACAAAGACTAAGAGAAAAAACTAAAGAATATTACATTAAAACATTTAATCAAATACCATTTAATCACCCCCAATATATGAACATCAATAAAACTAAAATAAATTAAAAATAAAAATGTTAGAAAAGTTAAAAAACATCCACGCACAAATAAAAATAGATCCATTAGAGTTATAATAGATCTATTTAAGTTATCCCAAGTTATCCGCACCCCCTACAAGTGATATCAGAACTATGTTGTTTAAAGTTACGGAAGTAGTATATATGTTATTTAAAGTTACAGAAGTAGTATATATGTTGTTTAAAGTTACGGAAGTAGTATATATGTTGTTCAAATAAAGAAATAATTTATCTAATATTTGAGTTTCAGATTTTGAGTAACTAAAAATAGCCTCTCACTATTACTCGTTATTCGTCAACCTAAAGTCCCACAAATAATAAAATAATCAAGATATTAGGAATAATACAATTAAACCTAACCTTTACAAAAAAAAAGTTTCTCAAAGTTGATCGAACATTCATCTACAATATAGAGTTAAATAGAATAGAAACTGCAACAAATAATATGATAAGTGAGATATTAGACTAATACAATCAAACCTAATTTTTACACATTATTTTTTCAAATTCCGACAGAACATTCATCTACAATATAGATTGAAAATTGATGAAAATGTTATTGACCGCATCTTCAAAACTTATTAGAAAAAATAGTTATAAGAATATTTGTGCCACCAAAATTCAGGTTAGATCAAGCCTATTTAACACTACCTAGTATAAATAAGGTGTATTATATTTTGAACCCAAAAAATGAGTGCACTTTCAATGTAATTTGATAATGTAACACCTTCAAAGTATAATACTCTTTCCCCATAAATAAAAAATTAGTTACCTCTTTATTTAACACTAAGACACTAAGATTACAGTTTAGGAATTACCATGAGATCACAAAATAGAAACAGACAATGTTATGTATACATTCAAATATATGATGAAAACATTCTAATACTAAAACAACCTAAACAAACTTTGCAAGATTTAGCAAGAACAAATTAACAAATTTAACCGGACAAGCAGAAAATTTTAATAACATGTACAAACTAATAAAAATAGGAAGAGAAACTGACTGTCAAGATAGCTTGCCAGAGAAGTGGAGATATGATATCTTTTAGACCTGTCCGAGACATTGATGAAGTTTTTGATATCCAAAAAATCACCGACAAATTATTTCAGATTTCAATTTAATTTGCCTTGATAGCTCGGATTATCTCTTTATAGTGCCCTAACAAACGTTATAGTGCCCTAACAAACTTTAATGGAAGGAATATTAAAATCCTAATTGTATCAGTAAATCGAGAAACCTACCTATATTAATTTACCATATATTTTGGTCTATCATATATTTTATAGGACAGTTAAATTTTGTTAATAATTAATTAATAATTGAAGAAATTAAGTAAAAAGACAATTTTGCCTATTGCATAGTCTTTTAATTAAGGGCAAAAAAGTTCAAATGATATTTTCAAAGTGTTTCACACTTTTAATATATTATATTATATTTTATATATATATATATATTATTATTATTATTATTATTATTATTTTATTATTATTATTATTATTATTATTATTATTATTATTATTATTATAGATAGATTATAGATTATAGATATAGATATATATATAGATTATGGGCATCTTTGGACTTGTCTAACCTTGTAAAATAATCTTTTGAATAGATTAGACTAGTTTAGCTAATTCAGAAGCGTTGGAGCTACCTTCCAAAAGATTGATTTATTTTCTTGAATTGAGATAAGTTAAGACTTTTGAAAAAAAATTAAAGGATATTTTCATAAATAATGATAATAAGGGCTTAGGATAAAGAGGGTACTATTCTCTCCGTTTCGTTTTAGTTGGCCATCTTTCTAAAATATTTATTTTAATTTAGTTATCCATTTGATGAGATCAAGAGAATTTTATTATGTTCTTTCAATACTACCTTTAATATTAAATGACTAAACAAAGTGTATTTACTCAAATTTATATCTTCAAAGCATAACTAATAAGACTAATTTGGTAAAATAAACCCCTAATTAAGATTTTCTTAATGGGTGTGTCAAGTCAATAGGGGTCAACTAATATGAAACGGAGGGAGTACATAGGTGATGTGATAAATATTTATGCTGCTACACTATCACACGTGCGAGCATTTAGCTTATTCTTTAGCTAACAATGAAAAGTTTTATTATGAGTCTCATACAACCAACAAAAGTTGTGTGAGGGCTTTTTGTTTTATTGACATGTGTTTTTTATGGGGCCTCACCATTGAAATCTTCATTCTTCACCAAGCACTAAGGTTGTTAAGTGGGTTGGGCCAGGTCAACCCAAAACCGGCCAGTCGAGTTTATCTGGTTTGGGGGTCGGTCCGGATTTGGGCCTAGTTAAATGGACCGGTCTGATTTCGGGCTCAATAGTAATTGTTTTAAAAACAACCCTGAACTGGCCCACTTAACCTAACCCTGTCCAACCCACCTAAATCCAATCAAAACCGGTCTAAAATCTCGTCAAAATCGCTCAAAACTAAAAAAAAAAATTTAAAAGTTTTTTCTCCAATTTACACTATATATACCCACCTATATACATTTTAAATACGTTAAATAATATATATACACTATATGTATAGTATATAGTACATTAGAATTTAAAAAACATATACATATATACACAATTACACATGCAATCACGTATACGACGATACGTTATTTATATATATACTACTCTAAATAAAACATATGTTACAAGATATTTTCTACAATATAATGATATATATACTAATTTATAAAACATATATACATGTATACGTTAAATATATACTACTTTATAGTCTGTAGAAGATATATACACATATATACGTACAATTCGATATATATGTACTACTTTAAATAAAACATATACTACAATATATATACTACAATATATACACACACTAAATACATAGTTATATACTAATTTATAAAACATATACACGTGTATACGTTAAATCTATACTACTTTAGAGTCTATTGAAGAAATATACACATATATACGTACCATTCAATATATATGTACTACTTTAAATAAAATATGCTACAATATATATACTACAATATAATGATATATATACTAATTTATAAAATATATACACATGTATACGTTAAATATACACTACTTTAGAGTCTATAGAAGATATATACACACACATATATATATATATGTACCATTCAATATATATGTACTACTTTAAATAAGATATACTACAATATATATAGTACAATCTATACACACACTATATATATAGTTATATACTAATTTATAAAACATATACACATGTATACGTTAAATATATACTACTTTAGAGTTAATATTCTATATATACACATATATACGTACAATTCAATATATGTACTACTTTAAAAAATATTTTCGAAGATATATACTACAATATAATGATATATATACTAATTTATAAAACATATACACATGTATACGTTAAATATACACTACTTTATAGTCTATAGAAGATATATATACACATATATATGTACCATTAAATATATACGTACTACTTTAAATAAAATATACTACAATATATATACTACAATATACACACACACTATACATATAGTTATATACTAATTTATAAAAATATACACATGTATACGTTAAATATATGCTACTTTAGAGGCTATAGAAATATATACATATATATACGTACCATTCAATATACATGTACTACTTTAAATAAAATATACTATACTATAATATATATATATATATATATAATGATATATATACTAATTTATAAAATATATACACATGTATACGTTAAATATACACTACTTTAGAGTCCATATTCTATATATACACATATAAACGTACAATTCAATATATATACTACTCTAGATAAAACATATACTACAAGATATATACTACAATATAATGATATATATACTAATGTATAAAACATATACACGTGTATACGTTAAATATATACTACTTCACTTTAGAGTCTGTAGAAGATATATACACATATATACGTACCATTCAATATATATGTACTA
>NW_025886394.1:0-2488 GCF_002878395.1 Capsicum annuum
TCGAAGCTCGATGGTACCAACCCCAAGATACTCTAAAAAGGAAATGGTACACCAGTACCTATTCTAAGGAGCAACAAAAGGAGTTTGGCCGGCTATGGCTGGCCGATATGAAGAGACTCTGCTGTGATATAGAATTCTTCCGATGGTTTGAACTCACTGGAAGAATGGAAAATCAAAATGAGTCTCTTAATGTTATCATTAATAAATGGTATACCCAAAATAACAAGATTATTGAATCTGTTACTCCTCCTCTCGAGGGAATAAAAATCCCTCACTCCAACGAAATCCTCAATGCTTCTCCATTCAAGAAGAAGCATGATCGACCTCTCAGTGCTCCCATTAACAGAGATCTTGACAGAATAGTTGAACAAAACAACTATACCAATCAAGTTCTCCACACTATTTCCCAACAAATAGAGGGTACCAAAAATTCGGTACTTCCTTTTAATTCTCCCACTCCTGAGAAAGGAACTTCAAATCCCAATCTTATAACAAATCCCATCTTCAAGATCCCAGAATTTCAAAAGGATAAGTTCCCTAATCTCAGTGATGATTTCAAGGTTTCAGGAAAAATCTTGGAACACATCAACGACAAGCTTTCAAAATTTAAAATCTCCGAGAAAGCCGAATCCAGCCAACAGAAAGCTGAATCTAGTAACAAAAACTCGCTCTCTAAGCTTACCAGTGATCGTTTTTCTACTAGGAAAAACTATTACAAAAAACCTTCTCCTCCAGACGTTCAGTTTGAAGAAAACCCCTACCTGTCAACCTCTAACCATGATGGTCGCGGCATAACGGAATGGAATGTCGATGGTTTGGCTGAGCACCAAATCTACAACAAACTCCACGAAATGGGAGTTGCCATTACCGCTTACAAAATCAGGGGCGCTACAGATAAAGAGGCTGCCACCATGATA
Organism: Capsicum annuum; assembly: GCF_002878395.1. Lineage (NCBI taxonomy): Eukaryota > Viridiplantae > Streptophyta > Magnoliopsida > Solanales > Solanaceae > Capsicum > Capsicum annuum. The sequence continues at coordinate 918 of NW_025886394.1, forward strand.
GTATCTGGTTTTACTGGCATGATAAAACATTGGTGGGACAATTACTTCACCGATGATGTCAAAAATTTGATCTATGGTGCCACAGCCATTGAAACTGTAGTTAAGACTGAAAATGGCCAAGAAGTTCTTGAGCAAGTTGCAAAAGAAGACGCTTGCGCCACTCTCCTATACCACATCGCAAGGCATTTTATAGGAGAACCCAAATTGTTCCAAGATAGGAGCCTAGAGATCCTTAACAACCTCAACTGCAAAGATTTAGCAGATTTTCGTTGGTACAAGGATACCTTCTTAGTAAAGGTTATGATTCGACCTGACTGTAACAACGATTTTTGGAAGGAACGCTTCATAAGTGGTCTCCCTTCCCTCTTTGCAGAAAAGGTCCGAACAAAGATTAAGGATAGATTCGAGGGAAAAATCCCTTACGACATCCTAACCTATGGTGACCTGATCAGCTTCATCAATACCGTAGGAATAGACCTATGCAATGATATCAAGCTTAAGAAACAGCTTAAAAACAATAGTACTTCCAAGTATGGCCTAGGAACCTTTTGCCAAGACTATGGTTTCATTAGCCCCAGCAAAAAACACAAGAAAAGGGTTGCCAAACCTCGCACAAAGACTGCATCTAGCAAGAAACCTTTCAAACGAGACCCTTATAAATCCAGTAGAAAATCCGCCAAAAGGAAAACTTCTAAGGATAAGGATACTTGTTGGACTTGTGGCAAAACCGGCCACCGAGCAAAAGATTGCAAGTCCAAGAAAAAGAAGAAGATAAACCAGCTAGATCTCTCTGAAGAAACTAGAGCCAGTTTATTTTCTATAATGGAAGACTCACCAGAAACTTCTGAGTCCTCCTATACCTCGTCCAGTGAAGACTACAGCGATGAAGAATTCATCAATGCTGCTTATGAGTCTGATCAATCCCAGTCTGGGCAGGAATGTACTTGCAATAGTACCTTTTGCACCTGTACTAGAAAAATGGTTAATGTCATTTCAGGAAATCCTAAAGAAATCCTATTTGACATTATAGAACATATCCAAGATGATGAAGCTAGGAATAAATATCTCCTAGAACTCAAGCGATTGATGCTTTCTCAAGAAGAAAAACCCCCTAAACCAATTGTTCAGCCTTTCAGCATGAAACAGGTGTTGTCACGATTCGATAAACCTGTAGAACCCACGGTTGCTGATCTCAAAGGAGAGATCTCCGTCTTAAAAGGAGAAATCAAAAATCTGAAGATCCGTCTTGATCAAGTAGAACTCAATGTTCTCACAGATCAAGTCTTAAAGAATATTTCTCCTCCAGAGAAGATTTCTCCCCCAGAGTCTCCAAAAACTTTCCCGGTCATCTCGAATGATCACCTACGGGAACCCGAACCTAGTTCTTTTCCCGCCTCCGAGCTTCCCTCCACTTCAGGTAAAGCTGTTTCTGCCATCAAGGCTTATAGCGAGCATATAGCCGTAAAGATAGTCATAGACAAAGACTTTGTCCTCAACAGAGTCGCCCTCTTCGATACAGGAGCCGATAGTAACTGTATCGTTAAAGGTCTTGTGCCTACAAAGTACCTTAC
>NW_025886394.1:2588-4366 GCF_002878395.1 Capsicum annuum
GATAGTAACTGTATCGTTAAAGGTCTTGTGCCTACAAAGTACCTTACGAAGAGTACTTCCCGACTATACTCAGCTACGGGAGAAAAAATGACTATTCATTATCAACTCCCTAAAGCTCATATCTGTAACAACGGCATTTGCCTTGTTAATGATTTCGTCATTACAGAAGATATCACGGAAGATATCATTCTGGGCATACCTTTCGTTAACCAAATTCGTCCTTACCAGAGTGATTACGATGGAATTCGTACTACTCTCTTAGATCAAACCCTCTTCTTCCCCTTACTAAGGCCCCTCTCACAAAATGAAGGGAACCTTATCAAGGAACAGACGGTTTTCAAAATTAACCGCCTCTCTTCCCATATCAATTTTCTCAAGCACGATATCCACGTTCAAAAAATTGAACAGTCATTAAAAACTCCTGCGATGATTACCAAAATCTCCAATCTGCAGAAAACCTTTGAAAGGGAAATCTGTTCTGACTTCCCTAATGCATTTTGGGAAAGGAAGAAGCATTTGGTGGAACTTCCTTACATTCCCGGATTTGACGAAAAAAATATTCCTACTAAGGCCAGACCTATCCAAATGAACCATGAGATGATGGAAATCTGTAAAAAGGAGATAGATCATCTCCTGCAAAATGGTATCATCAGACGCTCTAACTCCCCCTGGAGCTGCTCTGCCTTTTATGTTAATAATAGTGCAGAGAAGGAACGAGGAACCCCTAGGCTTGTGATAAACTACAAGCCGTTAAACGCCGTCCTAAAATGGATTCGGCATCCGATCCCTAACAAAAGGGATCTTCTCAAACGGACCTTCAAGGCCAATCTTTACAGTAAATTTGATTTGAAGTCAGGATTCTGGCAGATTCAAATAGCTGAAAAGGATAAATATAAAACAGCATTCAATGTCCCGTTTGGACACTATGAATGGAATGTTTTGCCTTTCGGTCTAAAAAACGCTCCTTCAGAGTTTCAAAATATCATGAACAATATTTTTAATCCCTATACTTATATGTCAATAGTTTATATTGATGATGTGCTTATTTTCTCAGAGAACATTGATTCTCATTTCAAACATTTGAACACATTTTTTAAAATTATTAAGCTTAATGGTCTGGTGGTGAGTGCCACAAAAATGAAACTCTTTCAAACATCTGTTCGATTTTTAGGACATGATCTTCATCAAGGTAGTTATAAACCAATTTGTCGAGCCATCGAGTTCTCCTCTAAATTCCCTAATGAAATCACCGATAAAACGCAGCTCCAACGATTTCTAGGAAGTCTTAACTATGTTGCTGATTTTATCCCTCATATCAGACAAGTCTGTGAACCTCTTTACAAAAGGCTCAGGAAAAACCCGGTCCCCTGGAGTCTTGACCAAACCAATGCAGTTATCCAAATCAAAAACTTGGTCCAGAACCTTCCATGTCTAGGCATTCCCAACCCTGACGCCTTTATGATTGTCGAAACTGATGCTTCCGACATAGGGTATGGGGGGATATTAAAACAAAAGATCCTGAAGAACTCTCCTGAACAATTAGTCAGATTTACCTCCGGGATATGGAATTCCGCACAAAAAAATTACAGCACGGTTAAAAAGGAAATTTTATCTATAGTGCTATGTATCACAAAGTTTCAAGACGACCTTGTTAACAAAGAATTTTTACTTCGTGTAGATTGCAAATCTGCCAAAGAAATTTTACAAAAGGATGTTAAAAACCTTGTTTCAAAACAAATATTTGCTAGATAGGAGAGCTTGCCATCTAGCAAATATTT
>NW_025886395.1:0-2760 GCF_002878395.1 Capsicum annuum
TACATCAAATGCAAAAGGATTGAGGGGACAAACGTTTGAGTTCTCCTGAAAACATTTAAGTTCCCTAGTATTTTAATTTCTTTCAAATGGATAACCCATCTATTATAACAGATTTTCTATCTATTTGATAATTTGCAACAGATGAAACAGATGAATCATCTGTTGCAACATGTTAGTCATCTGTTGATTCAAATTAAGCAATTATTAGTAATAACTAAATTGATTTAGCTAAAATTAAAGACAAGTCGTTAAGATAATGGGACAAACATTTGAGTTCTCCTAAAAATATTTGAGTTCCCTAGTATTTTAATTATTTTCCAACAGATCACCTATTTGTTGTAACAAGTTAGTCATCTATTGCAATAAATGCTTATAACAGGTTAGTTATTTGTCAATTCAAATTAAGTAATTATTAATAAAAATTAAATTGATTTAACTAAAATTGAAGACAAGACCTTAGACAAGGGGGGAAACATTTGAGTTCTCCTAAAAAATATTTGAGCTTTAGTAGTTTAAATTATTTTTCAACACATATTTTGTCTATTTAGTAATTTCCAACAGATGAGTCATATGTTGCAACAACTTAGTCATCTGTTGAAACAGATGTCTATATCTGTTTGATAATTTTCAATAGATAAATTAGTTGTTGCAACAAGTGAGTCATTTGTTGCAATAGATGTCTATATCTGTTTACTCATTTTCAACAGATGTTTTTATTTGTTTGGTCATTTCCAACAGATTACTCATCTGTTGTAACATGTTAGCCATCTATTGATTCACATTAAGTCATTATTAGTAGTAACTAAATTGATTACCAAAATAAAATATGAATTAATAAGTTCAATTATAGTTTCAATTAATCTCACGGTAATTACACGATCAACTAAGTACATTCGTTTTGAGTAGAGTGATCAATTGACCAATTTTATTTGAAATAATTCAAAATAAGTCATCATTAGAAATAACTATATTGATTTAACTAAAACTGAAGATGAATTAGTAAGTTCAATTACAATTTTAATTAATTTTATAGTAATTAAATGATCAATTAAGCATTTCGTACTGAGTAGAATGATTAGTTGATAAATTTTATGTGAAATAATTCAAATTAAACTATTATTAGAAATAACTATATTGATTTAACTAAAATTAAAGATGAATTAGTAAGTTCAATTACGATTTCAATTAATCTCAGTAATTAAATGATCAATTAAGTATTTCATCCTTAGTAGAATAATTAATTGACCAATTTTATTTTAAATGATTCAAATTAAGCCATTATTAGTAATAATTATGTTGATTTAACTAAAATTAAACATGAATTAATGAGTTCACTTACAATTTCAATTAATCTTATCGTAATTACATGATTAACTAAGTGTATTCGTCCCGAGTAGAGTGATTAATCGACCAATTTTATTTGAAATAATTCAAATTAAGATATTATTAGTAATAACTAAATTGATTTAACTAAAATTAAAGATAAACTTACAATTTCAATTAATCTCATAGTAATTAAATCATCAACTAAGTGTATTCTTCATGATTAGAGTGATCAATTGACCAATTTTATTTGAAATGAATCAAACTAAGCCATTATTCGTAATAACTAAATTGATATAACTAAAATTAAAGATGAATTGATAAGTTCACTTACAATTTTAATTAATCTCATAGTAATTACATGATCAACTATGTGTATTCGTCTCGAGGAGAGTGATCAATCAACCAATTTTATTTCAAATGATTCAAATTAAGTCATTATTAGTAATAAATAAATTGATTTTGACCAAATTAAAGATGAATTGATAAGTCTACTTACAATGTATTCGTCCTTAATAGAATGATCAATTGATAAATTTTATTTAAAATGATTCAAATTAATCAATTATTAGTAATAACTAAATTGATTAAACTAAAATTAAAGACAAGATCTTAGACAAGGGGACAAACATTTGATTTCTCTTAAAAACATCTGAGCTTTAGTATTTTAAATTATTTTTCAACATATATCCTATATGTTTGATAATTTTTGACAGATGAGTCATCTGCTGTAACAACTTAGTCATCTGTTGTAACAACTTAGTCATCTGTTGCAACATATGTCTATAGTTGTTTGATAATTTTCAATAGATGAGTCATTTATTGCAACAGGTTAGTCATCTGTTGCAACATATGTCTATATTTGTTTGGTAATTTCTAACATCCAACAGATGTCTTTATCTGTTGGTCATTTCCAATAGATTTCTTTATCTGTTTAGTCATTTTCAACAGATTACTTATCTTTTGCAACATGTTAGTCATCTATTGATTCATATTAAGCCATTATATTAGTAATAACTAAATTTATTTAACTAGAATTAAACATGAATTAATAAGTTCAATTACAGTTTCAATTAATCTCATGGTAATTACACTATCAATTAAGTGTGTTCGTCCTGAGTAGAGTGATCAATTGACTTAAAAACAAAACATAATTAGAAATAACTATATTGATTTAACTAAAATTAAAGATGAATTAGTTAGTTAACTTACAAGTTCAATTAATTTAATAGTAATTACATGATCAACTAAGTGTTTCGTCTTAAGTAGAATGATCAATTGACCAATTTTATTTGAAATAATTAAAATCAAACAATTATTAGTAATAATTAAATTAATTTAACTAAAATTAAAGATGAATTGATAATTTTAATTACAATTTCAATTAATTTCATAGTTAGTAATTACATGATCATCTAAGTGTATTTGTCTTGAGTA
>NW_025886395.1:2860-5198 GCF_002878395.1 Capsicum annuum
ATCAATTGACTAATTTTATTTGAAATGATTCAAATTAACCCATTATTTAGTAATAGCCAATTTGATTTAATAATTACAATTTCAATTAATCTCATAGTAATTACATGATCATTTAAGTGTATAACCTATTGCAACAGATGAGTCATTTGTTGAAAATTATCAAACAAATATACACATATGTTGCAATAGATTAGTCATCTGTTGTAACAAATGTCTTTATCTGTTGGTCATTTCCAACAGATGACCAATCTGTTGCAACATATGACTTTATTTGTTTGTTGTTTCCAACAAATTATTAATCTGCTGCAATAGGTGACTAATCTATTACAATAGATGTCTTTATCTGTTTGGTCATTTTCAACAGATTACTCATCTTTTGCAACATCTTACTCATCTATTGATTCATATTAAGCTATTATATTAGTAATAACTAAATTGATTTAACTAGTATTAATAAGTTCAATTACTGTTTCAATTAATCTCATGGTAATTACACGATCAACTAAGTGTGTTCGTCTTGAGTAGAGTGATCAATTGACTAATTTTATTTGAAATGATTCAAACCAAGCCATAATTAGAAATAACTATATTGATTTAACTAAAATTAAAGATGAATTAGTAGGTTCACTTACAATTTCAATTAATTTTATAGTAATTACATGATCAACTGAGTATTTCATCTTAAGTAAAATGATCAATTGACCAATTTGATTTGAAATAATTAAAATTAAGTAATTATTAGTAATACCTAAATTGATTTAACTAGAATTAAAGATGAATTGATGATTTAATTACGATTTCAATTAATCTCATAGCAATTACATGATCATCTAAGTATGTTCGTTTTGAGTAAAGTTTTAATTGACCAATTTTATTTGAAATGATTCAAAGTAAGACATTATTAGTAATAATAACATTGATTTACCTAAAATTAAAGATGAATTGATAAGTTCAATTACGATTTCAATTAACATGTTGCAATAGATGAGTAATCTATTGGAAAAGACCAAACAGTTAAAGACATTTGTTGAAAATGACCAAACATATATAGACATCTATTGCAATAGATGACTAACCTGTTGAAATAGCTAACTCATCTATTGAAAATTATCCAATAAATATAGACATCTGTTGCAACAGATGACTAAATTGTTGCAACATATGACTCATCTATTGGAAATTATTAAATAGACAAGATATATGTGAACTTAGAACCAAAATGAGCCACAGAAGTTAAAAAGTGACCAAAATAGGTCACCTATTTAAAAAGTTACAAAAATTGGCTAAACGTAATAGTTTATTACATTTTCAATTTTTTTCTTAATGATCAACTAACGGAGTTGACTTTTACAAAAATGTAAGAATTTTTTACTTTTTACATTTTTTTTTGTAAAACGTAAGAAATTCTTACTTTTTATAAAACAAACATAAAACGTAAGAATTTCTTATGTTTTACATGATGATCGAGGAAAAAAATACAGTCAATTATCAAATCAATTAAAAATATACTAAAAAACGAGTTGTTCAACATAATAAAAATTTACGCTCTTAAGCTTTTTATAGCAGTGGTCCCCCATCCCCAATTCCTTTTTCCACAAATGTCCCATCACTTCTACTTTTTCTTCTTTTTACATATGATAATTATGAATTTTTTTTATTAGTTAAATTTATTTATGTTTTTCATGTAGTTCAAATAATTTATTTTTTCTTCTATTAATAAATTTTTACGTTTTACGTAAAAAATTTAAAAAATAGAAGTATCAATTACCTCATTAACTTAATAATTTTCTTATATTTATTCTATATCAAAAAATAATCACTTCTATCTTTAATTATCCGATTTCTCACTAAAAAAAATTATACTTTTGAGTTTTTCTCTACTCCAAAATAGTGAAATGTTGAATTATTGTCGATCAAGAATTATATTTTTTTGGTGTGTTAAAAATATAAAATTCTTACGTTTTTGTAAAAGTCAACTCCGTTAGTGGACCGTTAAGAAAAAAGTAGAAAACATAATAAATTATTACGTTTAGCCTATTTTGGTAAATTTTTAAATAGGTGGCCTATTTTGGTCACTTTTTTAATTCCGTGGCTCATTTTAGTTCCGAGTTTGATATATGTTGAACAACAATTTAAAATACTAAAGCTCAAATATTTTTAGGAGAACTCAAACATTTTCCTCCTTGTCTAAGGTCTTGTATTAAAGACTTGTCTTCAATTTTAATTAAATTAATTTAGTTATTATTAATAATTGCTTAATTTGAATAAACAAATGACTAACCTGTTATAAACATCTGTTGCAATAGATGACTAACTTGTTGCAACAAATAGATAATCT
>NW_025886396.1:0-14729 GCF_002878395.1 Capsicum annuum
TCCTAAAAGTATATCTTTTGATGTTAGCTCATAATTTTAGATTTCTTCTATTGTTAATATTTTATCCCATACTTGTGTTTTTACATTTTTAGCTTTATAAGTAATTAAGCTTCCTTCGTTATTAAATTCTTTAACTATTATTGGTGTCTTTAATTTATCCCATTTAATTTTTGGTAAACAATTATATCTATACAAATTAGCTTCTGCTCCTGTATCTATCATAGACGTATAATATCTACTGTAATACCCTTCTACTACTATCTTCATTAATTCAAATATTTTCATATCACGTTATTATATGTTATAGATAATTGTGTATGCTCTATATTATATGGTTTTACTTGTTCTAGCCATTTTATTCCTAATATTATGTCTGCTTTTTGCATTTCTTCCATTATTTTAAATTCTATTTTTATTTTTCTAACTCCTATTGTTATTTCTTTTTCTGCTATATTTTTAGTTTTTATTAAGTTTCTTGGTAGATCAGGGCCTATATTATTGTCAGATTTTATTTTCTCATTTTTTATTAGATATCTTGCTATATAATTTTCTTCTTGTCCTGTATTTAAGAGTATTAAATTTTCTTTTTCATTTATTGTTCCTGTTATTAATATTGGTTTAAATTAGTTGTTGAACTTGTTTCATTACTTGTTCTTTTTGATGAACTTGATGATTCTGATTTTTCATAAGCTATTCGTTTTGTTGTGCTTATTCTATCATTTATTATTTCTAAATTTTCTTCTATATCTATGTCTTTATCACTATAATCATTATTATCAATTGTTTTTACAAATTGTTTGAAAGGACTTTCTATTTGTATTTTGTTAATTTTATTTTTCCCATTATTTTATATTTTGTTAATACATATAGATTTTTACATCTTGCTGTAAATATTTTACTTCCTGTGGTTAGTTCTATTCCTGATATTTTTAATATAATACTAATGATTTATCTATATTTTTATCTGTTATTGCTACTGAATAATTTGCACTTATTATAAATTTAAATTTTTAGTATATTAAATTTTCTTTTATGGAAGTTATTATATTTTTTCCTATAGGTTTTATAATTCTATCATCTGCTAGGTATAATTCTATCGGTGTATATATTCCTTCTCTGAAACATGCTTTTCTTAATATCTCTGTACCTCCTAGGTGTACGCATTTTATTGGGTCTCTAATTTTTATATCATTTATTTCTTTATTAATTATCCTTTTTGTTACTAGTGGTATACTAGCTTTACTTTTTGCATATCTACAGTCTATTACATGTTCTTTTTGGCTTAGTACATAGTATTCTTCTTTTCTTTTACTAAATATGTTTTTTTATTGTTGGTACTTTAAATATTTTTTCTACTCTTAAATCTAATTCTTTTCCTTTTAATTTATCAAATATGTGACTATCAAATATTATTTTTTGATCTGTTCCTTCTTCACTTAAATATTCTTCCTTTGTTATTATTTTTATATCTTCTTCAGTCATTTAATTCATCTAATTCACTATCTATTTCATTATCTGTTTCATTCTCTGAAATTTTATATATACTTTCTTCACTTTCTAATTCGTAACCTATATAATCTATCTGCATATATTCTGTATTTTCTATTTTTATTTCTGATATTTGTTTATCTTTTAGGTTTTTAGGTAATTTACAATCTCTAGCTAAATGTCCTAATTTTCCGCAATTATAACAAGTACATTCTTTTAAAGATTTCTTTTTCCTATATGGTCTTTTATGTTTATAATTTTTTACATAATATCTTTTTCTTGGTTTCTTATATTAATATTTTGATTTTTTGTATTTCTTATATTTCTTATGTTTTTTTCTTTTCTTATAATATCTTTCTTCGCATCCAAATTGAGGTGTTATTTTATCTTTGCAACATGCTAAATTTCTTATTAATGTTTTTTCCATTATTATTTCTTCTCTATATTTTTCACATAGGATTCTATACCATTGTTGTAAAAATTTTATTCTTACTCCTAAAGTATCTACATTTTTGTTTCATCCCAACTTTTTATTATTTTTGAACTAAATGGTTCAGGTATTTTATTAAAATATAATTTTCTTATTTCTTTACTTTCTTCTGCATTATATGTTCCTTTATAACAATATTCTTTAAATGCGCAAGTATACTCAGCTATGTAACACATATTACATATTGTTAATTTTAACATTTAATTACTATTTGTATCTTTCTCTTTATTTTGTTCTTCTTCTATTGTTGTCATGCTGCTAAATTAGTCTTTTATAGCTATTTCATATTTTTTTAATAATTCTATAGGTGTTAATTTAGTTGTAGTTGTTGATGATGTTTCTTCTGTAGGTTTGTCAGTTCTTAATACCTTCTTGCTATTTTTAGTTAAATTTGAAAACTATAATTTCACTGTTCCTATTAGTGTTCTTTCTATATATTCTAGTTCATCTGTTACGTTTACATTATTATCTAATAATTGTTTTGTCATATATCCTATCCATAATTGTATTGTTTTTTCTGTATCTATTACACCATCTAAGTATAAAATGTTATAATTTTTATTAACTATTTATTTTGGTGTCCATTTATCATATTCATCTTTTAGATTTTATCTTTTAAATTTATTCTTATAATATATAGGTTTTCTTATTTCTGATGTTCTAGATATTATATTTTTATCTTCTTTTTTATCAAGAGTATTTATTTCTTTGTTTCTATTTTCTAAGTTTTCTTCATTAATTACTTCTTGTTTTTCATTGATTTCTAAATTTTTTGTATTTGTTAAAATTTCTATATATGTTTCACTATCTTCCGAATCATAATTATCTGTTTCTTTAACATCTATTGTATTTATTTCTAATTCTCTAGTTTCTAAATCTTTATTGCTTATTTCTAATTTTTCTTTAAATTGATTTATCTCATTTACTAATTTTTGTTCTTTATCTTTTTCTTCTTTTTCTTTCGGACCCTTTTCATACAAATCTTTTAGCATTTGTAGTCCTTTTTCTAATTCAGTAATTCTACTATTTTTTGTTTCTTCTATTTTTCGTATTTCTTCTGTAGTTTGTTGTTTTATTTTTTCTATTTCCTTATTTCGATTTATTTCTTTATTTTTTTCTATTCTTTCCATAGCTGTCAATTTATCTTCTAATTTTAATTCTTTTTTTTTCTAATATTAAATATAAATGTTCACCTATTTTCTTATACCTTCTTTCTAGATTGGAAAATACTATTTTTATTTTTAATCCTTCATGGTTTTCATATATTTTTTCATCTATTAGAAATTCTTCTTTGTTCATTTTTTATTTATTTGTTAATAGATCATATTGGTATGTATATTCTAGACTATCTATTGTCGATTCTAAATTTGATATCTCTTATTTTTGTGCATTTATTGAGTTTTACTAACTCCGGCAATTATGTTATATTGCAGTTTTTCTATCCTTATTTTTAATTCTTTACATTTTTTAGATATTGTTTGCTTTAATTCTTTATATTTTGATAATTTTTGTACTTTATTCATCTAAATAATATTTTGGGGAATATCTAAATTTAGTTTTATAAAATAAGTCAGTCATAATTAATAAATTAATCAAATAAATTCTCAAAATATATACTACTTTTCCTAACTTTAAACAGCATAGGCTTTGATATCACAATTGTAGGGGAGTACGAATAAGTTGTGTGGTAAAATAGATCCATTATAAGTATAACTTGTGTAGTAAAATAGATCTATTATAAGTAGAATGGATCTATTTTTATTTGTGCGTGGATATTTCTTAACTTCTCTAAATATTTTTATTTTGAGTTTATTTATGTTAGTTTTAGCGATAGTCTGTGTTTGGGGGGGGGGGGGGGGTTTGATTATATGATAATTGGTTAAATACTTTACTATAGTATGCTTTACTATAGTATTCTTTATTTTTTTTCCTTAGTTTTTGTAATTCTTCTATATTATTTTGTAGGTATTCTAAATATTCTATATCTTTTATTTCAAAATATCCAATTAGATTATCTTTCATAATTTTTTCTAAATATATTATTTCTTTCATATTTTGTCTCCAATATTTTATCTTGTAGTAATTGAAGAGTTACAAATTTCTTTATAATAATTTATCCTAATTGTATTGTAATTATATTTAATTCTAGATTTTCAATGCTATTTATTATCTTGTATTGTTTTTGTCGTATCTAGTTTTTAAAATTATATAAACTATCACATGTACTTTTTTCTAATTTTTCTAGGGTTTCTTCTATTCATATTAATTTTTCTTTTAGATTTTCCATTATTTTTCTAATTCGGTTTCTATAATTAATTTCTTCATTTAGATTAACTTGATTTTCTCTAGTTTTTCTAATATATTCTAACATTTCTTAATCTGAATAATATCCATCGGGGTAATTATCTAGGTATATAACTGTTCTATCCAATTTATAGTTTTAATTTCACAGTTTAATACTTTTTCTAATATTGTTCTCTTAATATCTATAATTTCTATATCTCTAAGTATATATAAGATTAAGATTTTAAAATTATTTATCATTTAAAATTGGTTAAATACTTTATTATGATATTTTTTAGTTGTTTTTTTTTAATCTCATTAATTCTTCTATATTTTATATCTATTTTCCAAAATTCTAAATATATATAATTTATCATAGTTAGTGTGTGGGTTTGGCATGTAAGTATTTATAAGAGTAGTTCGGTAGGTATGGTATATAATTAATTCTAGTCATAAAATATCTATCAAATATTTTTAATAAATATGATTTTTCTTATCTCCATTATTTCTATATCCTTAAGTACATATAAAATGAGTATTTTAAATTTATCTACTATTTCGTTAGATAAATAATTATCCATTTTTCATAAAATTGCTATTTTCAAAATATTCCCTTCAATCATGCACATAACAAAATATGATCACTTTAGATTGCTATATACTAGATTATTCTTAAATAATATATTCTTCGGTCACTATTAGCATGGTAATCTGGATACTTTTCCCTTACACAGTGCCTCTACTTTGGTTACTCCTCTATCACGGCTTTCTTGCCTCACCGGTTTCACCTTTAGGATGACATAGTTCTTAGGAATTTTTCTCCTTTTCCACTTTGCTAAGAAACTTCTTAACATGCTATTTTTCGAATAATTCTACTATAAAGCAACTAACATGAACTTATTTTATCATAGCATGATTGTTAGGAATTTATGAATTTAGCTATTCATAATAGTAAATGAATATACCTGTTCTGGTAGTTTGGATAATTCTAAGCTTTGTTCCTCCATAGATTTTTCCATTGAAAGATACCTGTTTTTTAAATAATCAAATTATTTGTTGTAGACAAGAGAGAGTTTTTTGCTTCAATCGTATGAATGCTTGCCTTCATCTGAGCAAGTGCTCGTTTATTTATATTCTTAAAATTAAAAATGCGTAAACTGTTTTTCTTTACATCTGTCAGCTACTTTACCAAAGTAAAAGAAAAATGTTTCTGCAAAGTCCTAAAGCTAATGTCTAATCTAATAATGGCACTACTTGCCAAAAAAGACTAAGAAAAGTCAAAAAGCCTAAGGCTAGTTACATGATAATTTACGTAAAGCTATCTACCTATTTTAAATCTTCCATATGTCTTTTTCTCATTTAATAACTTGAATTTCTTTTTTTGTCTTCTTTCTTTATCCGTAGTTATCTTATTTTTATTGCTCTGTATCTCCATTATTGCTTCATATCTTGCATCTTCCAGCTGTCGCTTTTATCTTCTTCTATTCTAGTTGAACTTCTGGGATAATATTATCTTCTCCATTACATTTTGAACATTGATGGTATGGATATTTATATCCAATTAACTTGCAATATCTGGTTAATAATTCTTCCAAAATTAATTTTTCTCTAATGACTCTGGCGATAGATTTTTTTCTCTGGATTGAATAAAGTCAAGATCCATTGCCTAACGTCTTCCATATCTTCTTCTCGTAGTTCCTTTGAATTTGAGTATACTATTACATTACCTATTGAATAATAACTTCATATGGGATTTCTGTTGCAATAAGTGTGTGAGATGCTAGTGAATGTAGTTATGGAGGAGTACTTAAATATAGATATAAAGAAGAAAAATTAGAACACCACTGTAGATACTACTCAGGTACGTTTAATGAAACAAAAATAAAATGGGAAATAAATAGAAAGGAATTATGTTCATTATATAAATGTTTATTATCATTTGAGCCATATATTGTATATAACAAGTTTATTGTATGAACAGATAGTACACAGGTACGTTGGTAGCTAACAAAGAAAATACAAAATTTAGTTACAACAAAAGAGATTCGGAGACTAGTCTTGAATATATTAAATTTCACATTTATAATTGAAGTAATTAGTACTAACAAAAATGTTATTGCAGATTACATATCAAGACAAAGCTACACAGACTGATATAATAGAAGAGGATACTCTAGAAAAGTTATTCAATACCCTAATTACACTTTCAATGAAAGTGGACTGTATGGGTAATGAAATAGAAAAGCTAAAGACTAATGAAGTTAAACTGAAGTCTATAGCTACAAATCAGCTAACTTAGCAGTGTGCAGAGCTATGTCGATCGGAAGACATTAAAATTCTAGAGCTAGAAGGAGACGTTGGGATACTCCATAAAACCCATAACGTTTATCAATCTACTTCTACAGGTACAAGCAAAGGAATTAGGAAAAACACAAATATGAACCTAAATAGGCTATTTGATAAACCATTTATTCCAAATACACCAAAAGATCCTATGTTTATACCCCCACAAATTACCATATACCGAGATAGTTTAAACCAAGACAAAAAGACCTACAACTATACAGCCCGAACATACATAGAAAATATTTACAAAATACAAACCTTCTTAAATACCAACCCCAGAGCTATAAACATCCAAGAACCACATACGAATTACATAACCCAGAAGCTAACCGGATACAATAAGCTAATTGCTTTACCCAAAACCAAACAAAGTCTAGTCAAAACCTGTTATGAATATGGACTACTTAGTACCATATATACCCAAGACGGAAATGAAATATCTAATATACAAGAAATATATGGTTCATTTAACATTTTTAAAAGAATAACCAAAGGTAACCTATTTTTTATAAGATTTTACACAGCACCAGCAGAGATATTGTATGATGAAGTTAAATCACCTATACAAGTTGTAAAAATAGGAATAACCCGAGATATGATTATACCAGAAGATATTATTCCACAACCAGAAATACATAGAATTGAGATACCAAATTTTTATGCAAATAAAAGAATTATTGGACTATCCACAATTCTTCAAGAGTTAGCAAACACTTATCGCAATAGAAATCCCATATGGAGTTATTATTCAAGAGGTAATGTAATAGTATACTCAAATTCAAAGGAACTGCGAGAAACAGATATGGAAGATGTTAGGCAATGGATCTTGACTTTAGTCAATACAGAGAAAAAACCTATCACCAGAGCCATTATAGAAAAATTTGTTTCAGAAGAATTATTAACCAGATATTACAAGTTAATTGGACAAAAATATCCAGACTATCAATGTTCAAAATGTAATGGAGAAGATAATATTGTCCCAGAAGTTCAATTGGAATAGAAGAAGAAAAAAGCGACAACTGGAAGATGCAGGATATGAAGCAATAATTGAGATACAGAGCAATAAAAAGAAGATAACTATGGATAAAGAAAGAAGAATAAGAAAGTAATTCAAGTTATTAAATGAGAAAAAGAAATATGGAAGATTTAGGACTTTGCAAATTTTTTTTTTACTTTTCTAAAGTAGCTGACAGATGTAAAGAAAAACAGTGTACGCATTTTCATTTCTAAGAATATAAATAAATGAGCACTTGCTCAGATGAAGGCAAGCCTTCATACGATTGAAGCAAAAAACCCTCACTTGTCTATAATAAATAATTTGATTATTTAAAAAATAGGTATATTTCAATGGAAAAATCTATGGAGGAACAAAGCTTAGAATTATCAAAACTACAAGAACAGGTATATTCATTTATTATCATGAATAGGTAAATTCATAAATTCCTAACAATGATGATATGATAAAATAAGTTCATGTTAGTCGCTTTATAGTATAATTATTCGAAAAATAGCATGTTAAGAAGTTTATCAGCAAAGTGAAAAAGGAGAAAAATCCCTAAGGAAGGAAGTAAAAAAGTTACTACTAAAATAAGAAAGAAAACTGATTGGATAGAAGGAAGTGAAAAAATTACACAAAAATTAGAAAATATAAAAAATACTGAAGATATAATAGAATTGGTCGTATTTTCAATAAATAAAAAGGAAATAAATATATTTTCAATAAGTAAGATAGAAATAATTAAGAAAATATTAGAACAATTATATAGTGAAGATCCATTAAAAGGATGGGAAAAACGTAAAACCACTATAAAAATTGAATTAATAGATAAAAATAGCATAATAACTCAAAAACTATTAACATATAATTTTGATGATTTAAAAGAGTTTAAAATGCACATAGAAGAATTATTAGAAAAACAATATATACAAAAAAGTAATAGTAAACATAATAACCCAACATTTATCGTAAATAAACATAGTGAACAAAAGAGAGGAAAAAGTGGAATGGTTATTGATTATAGAAATTTAAATACAAAAAATATGACATATAATTACCCAATACCAAATAAGATATTAAAAATAAGACAAATACAAGGATATAATTACTTTAGTAAATTTAATTGTAAATTAGGATTTTACCATTTAATGTTAGAAGAAGAATCTAAGGAATTAACCACATTTACGGTACCACAAGGATTTTATGAATGGAATGTACTACCATTTGGATATAAAAATGCAGCAGGTAGATATCAACATTTTATGGATAGTTATTTTAAACAATTGCATAATTGTATAATATATATAGATGATATACTATTATATACAAAGACCAAAGAAGAACATTTAAAATTATTAGAACAATTTACGGATATAATAGAAAAATCGGGAATAAGTTTAAGTAAAAAGAAAACTGAAATTATGAAAAATCAGATAGAATTTGTAGGAATACAAATAGATAAAAGTGGAGTAAAAATGCAACAACATATAGTACAAAAAATAATAAATTCAAAAGAAGAATTAAATACAAAAAAGAAATTACAATCATTTTTAGGTTTAGTAAACCAAGTAAGAGAATATATACCAAGATTAGCAGAAAATCTAAAGCCCTTACAGAAAAAATTAAAAAAGGATGTAGAATATAATTATAACGAAGAAGATAAAAAACAAGTTCAGAAATAAAAATACTTTGTAAAGAATTACCAAAATTACAATTTTTAGATGAAAATAGAAAATTTATATATATAGTAGAAGCAGATGCTAGTGAATGTAGTTATGGAGGAGTACTTAAATATAGATATGAAGAAGAAAAATTAAAACACCATTGTAGATACTACTCAGGTAAGTTTAATGAAACAGAAATAAAATGAGAAATAAATAGAAAAGAATTATGCTCATTATATAAATGTTTATTAGCATTTGAGCCATATATTGTATATAACAAGTTTATTGTACGAACAGATAATACACAGGTACGTTAGTGGCTAACAAGGAAAATACAAAATTCAGTTACAACAAAAGAGATTCGGAGACTAGTCTTGAATATATTAAATTTCACATTTATAATTGAAGTAATTAGTACTAACAAAAATGTTATTGTAGATTACATATCAAGACAAAGCTACACAGTCTGATATAATAAAAGAGGATACTCTAGAAAAGATATTCAACACCCTAACTATGCTTTCAATGAAAGTGGACAGTATGGGTAATGAAATAGAAAAGCTAAAGACTAATGAAGTTAAACTGAAGTCTATAGCTACAAATCAGTTAACTCAGCAGTGTGCAGAGCTATGTCGATCGGAAGACATTAAAATCCAGAGCTAGAAGGAGACTTTGGGATACTCCATATAGCCCATAACGTTTATCAATCTACTTCTACAGGTACAAGCAAAGGAGTTAGGAAAAACACAAATATGAACCTAAATAGGCTATTTAATAAACCATTTATTCAAAATACACACAAAGATCCTATGTTCATACCCCCACAAATTACCACATACCGAGATAGTTTAAACCAAGACAAAAAGACCTACAACTATACAGCCCGAACATACATAGAAAATATTTACAAAATACAAACCTTCTTAAATACCAACCCCAGAGCTATAAACATCCAAGAACCACATACAAATTACATAACCTAAAATCTGATCGGATACAACAAGCTAATTGCTTTACCCAAAACCAAATCAAGTCTAGTTAAAACCTGTTACAATATGGACTACTTAGTACCATATATACCCAAGACGGAAATGAAATATCCAATATACAAGAAATATATGATTCATTTAACATTTTTAAAAGAATAACCAAAGGTAACCTATTTTTTATAAAATTTTACACGGCACCAGCAGAGATATTATATGATGAAGTTAAATCACCTACACAAGTTGTAAAAATAGGAATGACACGAGATATGATTATACCAGTAAATATTATTCCACAACCAGAAATACCTAGAATTGAGATACCAAATTTATATGCAAATAAGAGAATTATCGGACTATCCACAATTCTTCAAGAGTTAGCAAACACTTATCGCAATAGAAATCCCATATGGAGTTATTATTCAAGAGGTAATGTAATAGTATACTCAAATTCAAAGGAACTACGAGAAGAAGATATGGAAGACGTAGGCAATGGATCTTGACTTTACTCAATCCAGAGAAAAAACCTATCGCCAGAGCCATTAGAGAAAAATTTATTTTGGAAGAATTATTAACCAGATATTGCAAGTTAATTGGACAAAAAGATCCAGACTATCAATGTTCAAAATGTAATGGAGAAGATAATATTGTCCCAGAAGTTAAACTGGAATAGAAGAAGATAAAAGCGACAACTGAAAGATGCAAGATATGAAGCAATAATAGAGATAGAAGATAACTACAGATACAGAAAGAAGACAAAGAAAGTATTAAAGTTATTAAAGGAGAAAACGAAATATGAAAGATTTAAAATAGCTAGATAGCTTTACGTAAATTATCATGTAACTAGCCTTAGGCTTTTTGACCTTTCTTAGTCTTTTTTGGTAAGTAGTGCCATTATTAGATTAGACATTAGCTTTAGGACTTTGCAGAAACATTTTTTTTTACTTTTCTAAAGTAGATGACAGATGTAAAGAAAAACAGCGTACGCATTTTCATTTCTAAGAATATAAATAAACGAGCACTTGCTCAGATGAAGGCAAGTCTTCATACGATTGAAGCGAAAAACTCTCTCTTGTCTACAACAAATAATTTGATTATTTAAAAAACAGGTATATTTCAGTGAAAAAATCTATGGAGGAACAAAGCTTAGATTTATCAAAACTACCAAAACAGGTATATTCATTTACTATTATGAATAGCTAAATTCATAAATTCCTAGAAATCATGATATGATAAAATAAGTTCATGTTAGTTGATTTATAGTAGAATTATTTGAAAAATAGCATGTTAGAAGTTTATTAGTAAAGTGAAAAGGAGAAAAATCCCTAAGAACTATGCCATCCTAAAGGTGAAATCGGTGAGGCAAGGAAGCCGAGATAGGGGAGTAAGTAGAGGCGCTGTTTAAGGGAAAAGTATCAAGATTACCATGCTAATAGTGACCGAAGAACATGTTATTTAAGAATAATCTAGTATATAACAATCTAAAGTGATCATATTTTGTTATGTGCATGATTGAAGGGAATATTTTAAAAATAGCAATTTTATGAAAAATGGATAATTATTTATCTGAAGAAATGGTAGATAAATTTAAAATACTCGTTTTATATGTACTTAAGGATATAGAAATAGTGGATATAAGAAAAATCATATTGGAAAAAATATTTGATAGATACTTTATAACTAGAATTAATTTTATACCACACCTACCGAACTACTCTTATAAATACTTGCATGCCAAACCCACACACTAACTATGATAAATTATGTATATTTAGAATTTTGGAAAATAGATATAAAATTTATACAATTTCTTAGTGAAAATATAGAAGAATTAATGAGATTAAAACAAACAACTAAAGAATATTATAATAAAGTATTTAACCAATTTTAAATGACAGATAATCTTAAAATCTTAATCTTATGTATACTTAGAGATATAGAAATTATAGATATTAAGAGAATAATATTAGAAAAAGTATTAGACTATGAAATTGAAACTATAAATTGGATAGAACAGTTATACCTGGATAATTACCCAGATGGATATTATTCAGATTAAGAAATGTTACAATATATTAGAATAACTAGAGAAAATCAAGATAATCTAAATGAAGAAATTAATTATAGAAACCTAATTAGAAAAATAATGGAACATCTAAAAGAAAAATTAATATGGATAGAAGAAACCCTAGAAAAATTAGGAAAAAGTACATGTGATAGTTTATATAATTTAAAAAACTATCTACGAGAAGAACAACACAAAATAATAAATAGCATTGAAAATCTAGAATTAGATATACATTACAGTACAATTAGGATAAATTATTATACTGAAATTTGTAGCTCTGCAATTACTACAGGATAAAATAATAGACTAAGAATATTTAAAATATTGGAGACAAAATATGGAAGAAATAATATTATTAGAAAAACTTATGAAAGATAATCTAATTGGATATTTTGAAACAAAAGATATAAAATATTTAGAATGAATACCTTCAAAATAATATAGAAAAATTACAAAAACGAAGGAAAAAAAAATAAAGAATACTATAGTAAATCATTTAACCAATTACCATATAATCATCCCCAAAGATATGAATATCGATAAGTCTAACATAAATAAACTCAAAATAAAAATATTATGAGAAGTTAAGAAATATTCACGCACAAATAAAAATAGATCCATTCTACTTATAATAGATCTATTTTACCACACAAGTTATCCGCACTCCCAAACAATTGCTTATAATGGATCTATTTTTACCGCACAAGTTATCTGCATTCCCTTACAATTGGTATCAGAGCCTATGCTGTTTAAAGTTACGAAAGTAGTTTATATTTGGAGAATTTATTTGATTAATTTATTAATTATGACTGACTTATTTGATAAAATGAAATTTAGATATTCCCCAAAATATTATTTAGATGAATAAAGTACAAAAATTACCAAAATATAAAGAATTAAAGCAAATAATATCTAAAAAACATATAGAATTAAAAATAAGGATAGAAAGACTGCAATCTAACATAATTGCTAGAGTTAGTAAAAACTCAATAAATGCACAAAAAGAAGAGATATCAAATTTAGAATCGACAATAGATAGTCTAGAATATACATACCAACATGATCTATTAACAATTAAATAAAAAATAAACAAAGAAGAATTTATAATAGATGAAAAAATATATGAAAACCATGAAGGATTAAAAATAAAAATAGTATTTTCTAATCTAGGAAGAAGATATAAGAAAATAGGTTAACATTTATATTTAATGTTAGAAAAAGAAGAATTAAAATTAGAAGATAAATTGACAGCTATGGTAAGAATAGAAAAATAAAATGAAGAAATAGAAAGAAATAAGGAAATAGAAAAAATAAAACAACAAACTACAGAAGAAATAAGAAAAATAGAAGAAAACTAAAAATAGTAGGATTGCTGAATTAGAAAAAGAACTACAAATGCTAAAAGATTTGTATGAAAAAAGACAGAAAGAAAAAGAAGAAAAAGATAAAGAACAAAAATTATTAAATGAGATAAATTAATTTAAAGAAAACTACACCATGCATTCATTTGCCACCAAAGACTTCATGAATATGACAAATATGCGTGAGTGGTACGAGGACAATGTAAGTTTACTTTTGCTAACCTATCCTTCCAATCTACCCCCTGAAGAAGAATCTACACAACAAATATGTAATTTGTTGCAACAGCTTGGTATTCTGTTGCAACATAATACACATCTGATGCATAAGTTGCGTTAGCTGGCTAATGTGTGAACTATTTCAGAGAACCCTCTGCAATATATTCTTTCCACTGTGTTTTTATTCTTTACAATTACTAACTTATTTAAAAATTATCTTCTTATACCATAGTATGTTGATGAAATTCTCTGCCTCATGAGGGGCAGACAATTAGCGTACCTGATGCTTATGATGTTGCCGATAGGATAATGACCTCAATTTCTACAACAAATTTCAAGTGAGGGAGTCATGCACTCCTACAAAGTATTATCAGGGGAGAGAATTGGAACTTGCCGATCATGCTACCTCAAGAACAGTACATAGATTGAGAAGTATAGATTATCATTATGGATTCTAAGGAGGAATCTAAAAGCACACCTGATTAGGTCTTAGTGCATGACTTTCCATGAACATAAATAAGGCCCTTCAAAATTTAGAACTTAAAAGAACTGATAGGATACTTTCTAGCCTTCTTATAATTCCATAACTATCTAAGGACACTATTTGAGAAAGCCCTAGCAGTAAAGATTTAAGCTGGACCATTTCTGAAACCTTGAAAATAAGGCAGAGATGACCCGAATAGAGTAAGATAAGAATCTGTATAAGTTTCTTAGAGACCCTTTCTATAGCACAATCTGAGACTTGAAAGAATGGAAATTTCCTAAATGCCTTGAAGCCTCTCTAAGAAAAGTACAGACGTCTCCATACCATTCTGCAAGACTCTACTAGA
>NW_025886397.1:0-1320 GCF_002878395.1 Capsicum annuum
TATGATTTCCTGCAAATTAAGTGTCTCTATTAAAATTTTAATTTGGATCTTTCTTTAAAGACTTGACATAATATACCAATAGTTAATTTTGATTTCCTAAAAAATGATAAGTATCTATCTCTATTAAAAATTTTAATTTGAAGACTTGATATAATATCAGTAGTTAAATCTGATTTCCTGCAAATTAAGTGTCTCTATTAAAATTACAATTTGGACATTTCTAAAGGACTTGAAAAAAAATCAATAGCCAATCTTGATTCACTATTTTTGGAAGGTAATCTATTACTCACTGAAGATGTTCTGATTTACGAAAATAATAATCTATATAATACACGGCATTTACATACATGCATATATTCCAAATTCAATAAATTGTTAGGATTGAATAAGATTTTAGTTTTAAAACACTAAGGGATCGTTTGGTAGAGTATATAAGAATAATGTAAAATATGGTGTATTAGTAATGTTTGTGTTAGTTATGCTTGTATTTTTCTTATGCAGTGTTTGGTTCGATGTATTAAAAAAAACATGAATCACATAATTTCTAAAAATTGTTATTTTTTTTTACATAATACCCTCAATATATATATTGGAAAGGATGTGGAAAAACTTTTGTGGGGGTAATAGAGTCTTTAAGCATGTTAATGCATACATTAGATCCGTTGAATTACTAATGTCATGGATTTTGAGGTATTAGTAATACCCACCTTAATACATAATAGAGTGTATAACTAATGCATACATAAGGTAAAAAGGTATACCAAACAAGGTACTACTAATACACATTAAACTAATGCATACATAGGGTAAAAAGTTATACCAAACAAGGTACTACTAATACACATTAAACTAATGTATGCATTAGCATTCCAATACACTCTACCAAATGACCCCTAAAGGTTTTGATAGAGTGGTAAGTACTTCTCCATACTTAATCAGAGATCTCGAGTTCGAGCCCTAAATTTGGAGTCACCTTTGGTAGGAAGCGCTTTACCCCCATAGAAGGACCTCCCGGCGAAAATTCGAATTAATCGGACTCTAAAGTAAGTACCGGACATCGGATGACAAATTAAAAAAAATATTTAATTATAAATAAATGATCAAATGCCTATACAGCCTCTTAAACTTGATTAACCTTATAAATTATTCACTTTAATGTTAACTAGTGGTCATTGGACACTTTAATGAGTATGTGTGTGCCATTTAAAATTATCATATATATTGTAAAACAAACTTTGCACTAAACGTTGGGAGATAAACGTGTATTTTAGTGCTATTTTAAAATTTGTGAATGTTTTTAACTTATTTTACCCTTCACTT
>NW_025886398.1:0-3712 GCF_002878395.1 Capsicum annuum
AACATTATTTATTCACATCAAATCATTGTAATAGAAATTAAATAATTACATAATTTAAATCAGCGTTTTAAAAGGCGGTGGTGTAGGAGAAATTGCATTTTACTTAGCAGGGGTTGAGCCAAAAGCCTCGAGGCATGGGGCTTAAGCTTCATGTATTTTAAATTTTTTAATTAATAATACAGTAATACAATATAATAAAACAAAATATTACTAAAAAATACATTAATTGATTAAAAGATCATGGAAAATAAAACTTCTAAATGCAACGATACGAAAGCTAGTATGAGAAACAAATTAACTCTAGCATCTTTATATTCAAACAATAAAAGAATCAAAACTTCTTAAAATATATGACCATGCAATTTACCTCTCTAAAAAAATAATCAATAGGCGATTAGTATTATAATTGAAATATCACTGCATGAATAAAAGTAAAATACTTTTAAACAATAAAATAATAAAATATGATAATTTTGAAAATTATAAATAAAAAATTAAAAATAATAAAATAAAAAACATTAATAACAATTACAGGTGAAGATGTAAAATCCGGGTATGTATTTTAAAAGAAATGTAAGTGATATTCACTCTCACAATATTCTCAAATAGTAACCTCAGGAAGGGAAATATGATAGTGAAAGAGTATTCTTTCAAGTTTACGTAATTAGCCAGGTATGTCCCTCATGTGGTTGCAGACAGTAGATCTAAGATGAATAAGTTTGCTTCAGGGGTGAATAACAGTGTGGTTAATAAGTGCAGATCTACTATGATGAACAGTGACATGGCCTTAGCTAGACTTATGACCCATGCTCAGCAGATAGAGGAGCAGAAGATTAAGCAGAGGCAAAAGTTGAATAAAAGGGCGAAGACAGGTAGTTTCAACTTCGCTTAGCCTAAATCAGAAAGAGGAAACCATTCTCACATTCATCCTAAGTCATCAGTTCCAGGTCCCTTTCTAGCCACCGCTCTAGTTCCTAAGTTCAGAGAGGGTAACAAAGATAAAGAGCCAGGCTCTAAGACCTAGGGCAGCATTAGCAGTGCCCGAACCTATCCTTTTTGCCAGACTTGTGGTAAGCACCATCATGGTATGTGTAGAGTAGGTAGTGGCATTTGTTTTTGTGGTGGCAAGCCAGGCCATCGAGTTAGAGACTTTCCATAGCCAAGTCCTCATGGTCAATAGAATTGCTCTTCAGCTCAGTCTAATCGCCCAAATTAGCAAGGTGCCACTTCCAGTGCTACTAGCTGGCAATGCCCAAATCTTCTCTATGCTCTTCAGACTCGACAAGATCAGGAAAGTTCTTCTGATGTAGTTACTAGTACATTACAGATCTTTTATGTTCATGTTTACACTTTGCTAGATCGAGGATCTTCCTGGTCTTTTGTTACTCGTTATATAGCAGTTGATTTTGGAATCAGTATCAAAATTCTAGCCAAGCCTTTCTCAGTCTCTACCTAAGTTGGTAAAACCATTATAGCCCGGCAGGTAGACAAGAACTGCCCGGTTATGATATTTCAGAAAGTCACTTCAGCAGACTTAGTTGTATTAGAGATGACTAGTTTTAATATCATTCGTGTCATGGATTGGATTCATTCCTGCTATACCACAATCGACTACAGAAATAGAATAGTTCGGTTTCAATTCCCGAATAAACCCATCATAGAGTGGAAGGGTAGTGTATCTGCTTTTAAGGGTCAAATTGTTTCCTACCTTCTGGCAAAGAAATTATTATCTAAGAGATGTGTTTATCATGTAGTTCATGTTAGAGATTTCAGTTCTGAGGCTCCAAGTCTCGAATCAGTACCAGTAGTGAATAATATTCAAATGTCTTTCCTGAAGATCTTCAAGGAATTTCTCTTGAATGGGAAATAGACTTTTGTATTGATCTTCTTTCAGATACTCTGCCTATCTTTATCCTACCATATAGAATGGCACCAGCAGAACTCAAGGAACTGAAAGAACAGTTGAGGGTCTCTTAGATAAGGGATTCATCAGACCCAGCATTTCCCCGTGGGGCGCACCAGTGTTATTCATGAGCAAGAAAGACGATTCACTCAGAATGTGCGTTGATTACCATCAACTCAATAAGGTTACAGTCAAGAACAAGTATCCTCTTCACAGAATCGATGACTTGTTTTACCAACTTTAGGGTGACAATTATTTCTCTAAGATTGACCTCAAATTCGGCTATCATCAACTCAGAGTTAGAGAATGTGACATCTCGAAGACAGCTTTTTGTACACAGTATGGTCACTTTGAATTTTTAGTTATGTCCTTTGGTCTTACCTATGCCCTAACCATTTTCATGGACTTGATGAACCACGTGTTCAAGTAGTACTTGGACATGTTCGTCATCGTCTTCATAGATGACCACCTCAGAATTGTTCTTCAGACTCTCAGAGATCACCACCTGTATGCCAAATTCAGTAAGTCCGAGTTTTGGCTAAGATCGGTAGCATTCCTTGGCCATATTATTTTCGGTGATGGCAGTAGAGTAGATCCTCAAAAGACCAAAGTAGTAAGAAACTGCACTCGCCCTATTTCTCCATCAGATATCAGGAGTTTCTTGGGTTTAGCTAGCTATTACATACCGTTTATTAATGGATTTTCATCCATTGCATCCCATATGTCTAGATTGACTCAGAAGAAAGTCAAGTTTCAGTGGTCAGATCCTTGCAAGAAGAGTTTTCAAGAATTGAAGACTCGACTTACCTCTCCAGTCTAAGCTCTTCTAGATGGATCATATAGGTTCATATTTTATTGTGATACATCTAGAGTGGGTTTAGGTTATGTCCTCATGTAGCATGGTAAGGTCATAGCCTATGCCTCCAGACATCTTAAACCCCATGAGAGGAATTATCCTACTATGATCTTAAATTAGCAGCCATAGTATTTGCCTTGAAAATTTGGAGGCATTATTTATATAGTGTTCATGTAGATGTCTTCAAAGATCATAAGAGCCTTTGGTATGTCTTTTCCCAAAAAGATCTTAATCTTCATCAGAGAAGGTGGTTAGAGCTCTTAAAAGATTATGATATGAGTGTCCTCTATAATCTGGGCTAGGCCAACATAGTGTCCAACACTCTCAGTAGATTATCCATGGGTAGTATTTCTCATGTTGATGATAGTAAGAAGAAGTTAGTCTAGGAAGTCCACCAGTTTGTCATACTAGGCGTTCTCTTAGTTGACTCTTCAGAGGGCGGTATATATGTTTAGATTAATTTAGAATCATCTCTATTTTTTGAGGTAAAACAAAATCAAGATAAGGATCCTAGCCTTGTCAAGATAAAAGAGTCATTTTAGAATTAAAAAGTAAAGGTTTTCTCCCAAGGGGGAGATGGTGTCATTGGTTGTCAAGGTAATCTCTGTATTCCTGGTGTAGATGATTTAAAGCAGTGAATTCTTGTAGAAACGCATGGTTCGCGATACTCTATTCATCCAAGGGCCACTAAGATGTACCGTGACCTATGGGAGATCTATTGGTGGAGTGGAATGAAGAAAGTTGTTGCAGAATTTGTGGCTAAGTGCCCTACATGTTAGCAGGTTAATATAAAGCATCAGAAACCTAATGGTTCCATGCAAGAGTTCACCATTCCTACTTAGAAGTGGGAAGAAGTGAACATGGTCTTCGTGATGGGTTTTCTTAGAACTCATCATCAGCACGATTCAGTTGGGCTCATTGTAGATAGAATGACCAAGTTAGCCCATTTCTTT
>NW_025886399.1:0-3840 GCF_002878395.1 Capsicum annuum
ACATCAAATTATAACTTTAATAGTGTATAAATATGACCTTTAACTATTCAAAACTGTACAAATATGACCTCCAATCCTGCGTGACAAAACGCGTGTTCATCACGTAAAATTGGGCGCGTCCAACTTAAAATCTAAGGGCATAATACATAAATATGACCCTAAACTTTAACAGTGCACAAATATAACTTTTAACTATTCAAAACTGCACAAATATGACTTTTAAATAACTCTTCACTATTATTTTTTTCATTATTTTCGGTTCAAAGATGAAAATGACATCTAATTTCTTTTGTCATTGCGGAAAAAGAGTAATATTGAAGATTTATTAATTAGGCAGGTCAGCCTCATACGAAAAAATCACGTGGGTATATATATTTATTATAAAGCAGAGGACGAATTTAAGTTATATAATATATCTAAATATTATTTATTTAAATATTAAATTAAAGAAGAAACTATACTAATAATAAAAAAATTATAGTTTTAATAAAACGTTATTAAATTAATGTTATTAAGGATAGTAGTAGTAGAATATTAAATTAACGCTATCAAATTAACGTAATTAAAATGTTATTAAATTAACGTTATTAAAACGTTATTAAATTAACAAGGGGCGGACCTACGTGGTTGCCATGGGGTTCACCCGAACCCCCTCGATAAAAAATTATGTTGTATATATATAAGATAGAAAATGTATATTTATGTACGTATATTAATGTTGAATCACATGAAACAAGACACTTAGATAGCCTAGTGGTGTTATTTGCTCTTCTTGGGCGCTTCCTTCAGCTTACTGCGCAGATTCGATCCCTGCTAGTGACTATTTTTTTTTAATTAAAAAAAAGCTAGGTGTTGTTGCTATAGAAATAAATTAAAAATAATAATAATAATAATTTTTTTTTTAATTAGAAAAAAGTTAGGTGCTGCTGCTATAGAAATAAATAAAAAAAATTATTATTATTATTATTATTATTATTATTATTATTATTATTATTATTATTATTATTATTATTATTATAATAGAAACGACGTCGTTTTAACACAAAAAATAAAACTTTGACAGTGCACAAATATAACCTTTAACTATTCAAAACTGGACAAATATGACCTCTCTCCAAGTCATCCCTTTTAACGACGTGGCACCGTATGATTGGATTACGTTTCCACGTAGGCGCGAGTGAGACTCACGCATGGGGTTGCTAAATCGGAGGTTATATTTGTTCAGGTTTTGAATAGTTAAAGGTCCTATTTGTGCACTATCAAAGTTTAAGGTCAAAGTTATAATTTGGTGTCAAGTTTAGGGTCATATTTATGTATTAACTCTTTTTTTTATTTCTCATCCGGTGTTCAGTACCCGCATTAGAACCCCGACTAATCCGAATCGCGTATTGCAGGGCCTATTAAAATGATAGCGCTCACAACAGAGTTTTCTTCATACCTAGGGTCGAACCCTCGACCTCTAGTTATGGGCGGAGCAGCCCCATCAACTGCACCACAATCCATGTTGGTAATATTTTACTTCAAATGTGTCAATTTATCAGCTCTATTTTTTAAAATTCATTTTCTTTTTTTTTAAAAAAAAAAAAAAGACACCGTTTTCATTTTTCGACAATTCTTCATTCAATTTTCTACCTTATCTGTTGAGATTATATAAGATTGAAAGATATCATTGTTGGGTTCATGGTGTATGTGAATGAAAAATGAAGAGAAAAATAGTGGAGTGAAAGAGAAAAACTAAAATGGAAATTGTACTTTTTTTGTGGAAAGCTTACTAAATTCTCCCACATTGGTGGGAGAAAGAAGCTTTCATGTGTTTACATTGAGAAACACATCTCCACATGAATAGTGAGGCAAAAAAAGGTGGTGCCTCTCACCGTCGTCGTCGCTCGCTCGCCTTTGAATTTGAATTTGTCAAATGATCGATCGATGAGATCTATTTTTTAGACAAAATTTATTTGAAACTTGATCAAACAAGTGAAATTTTAATCCAAAGAATCTGATAGAAATATTTTTCTCTATGTGCGGGCGCATTTTAGACGCCATGCAAACGCATGCACAACGCACCTCGAAGAGATGCCACCCTTCGAGGTAAAAGGCACATTGTTTTATGTAGTAGGGCGATCTGCGCGCGCACCTCGGTAACCTGCGGGCGCAGGTGCAGCGCAGGTACTTACTGAAATTAGGACAGTGTCATCTGCGACTGCAGATCAGGCGCAGATCCAGCAAAAACTGGTCGCAGGTGATGTAACTGTACTGAATAGATGTCTTTCGGCTGAACCAATGTTTCCTTTTTGAAGGGACATCTTAAGGCTATAAATACCTGACCTATTCCTCAGCTATAGACATGATTTTTTACAGCAAAAACACTCTTCTTCTCTACAAAAACTCAATGCGATCATTAGCCGTTGAGTGAGTTCGACGAATCCAATAATTTGATATACCGCTATTGTTGGATTGAAAGTCATTTTATTCTGGGAAAAAAATTTCATAACCTCCGGTACAGTGAGTGAAATTATTCCTTAAGGACACTCTATGAAGTTCGGGGGACTTGGCTTTAAAATTTTGTTTCATCTTATTTCTGAAATAACAACACACTTCATAGGTGTTCTTGTTTTAGACTTGAACTTATGTTGAAGTTATTGTGTGTCTAAATACAGAACCTGAAAATATTGAAAGTAACAATCATGGCATATTAAATATATATATCTTTAGTTTAATACTATAAAAATTTAATAGTTTTTATTTTTTTAAACTTTATGCCAAGTTAAAGTCATATAACTAATCTATATCTATAATATATTAAAAGTGTGAAGTCCCTTAGAAAAGTGATTTAAACTTTTTGTTCTTCATTAAAAGTCTCCCCAATAAACAAAATTATCTTTCACCTTTTAAAAATAAAAAAATATTATTTAATCAAATTAAGAACTCCTACAAATATATGATAGAAATTAAACACTCCTAAAATATATGGGATAGAGATTAAGGACTTTTAAAATATATGGAAAGAAATAACCAGCAAAATATATATGAAATCCTAGTAAAATAAATATATTAAATTTTGATTATTAATTTTTTTTAAAAAGTCAGGTGATCTAAAATAGAGATTCGGGTTCTCTTTATGCCGTTACTATAGTTTTTCATTGTTTTCTTAAAATATATTTTGTCCGTGCCAAATTTTTAAGTAGAGGTGCTACTTTCATAAATAATGGCTTTTACTTATGTTTGTCATTTTAAACTTCCTTTTTTATTTTTTTTTGTGATTTAGGTAATGTTTTTCCTAAGTAGGAGTCTATTTGTCATTTTCTTTAAAAAAAATTCACGTTTTAGCTCTTTTTTTAGGTGTTGAAATTTATAATATTTACTTTTTTAATTCCTTTTTGGTTTAGACAATGTTTACTTTTTTAATTTCTTTTTTTATTTAGGGTCTTCTATATATATATCAAAAAATTATTGGACAATCTCATTCATGAACTTTATCGTTAACATTGATTATGTATTTCTAAGTTTTTTTTTTTTTAATGATTTTTTCTTTTATAGTAGATCTTAATGTTTGTCTTATTACTTTCTCTTATGTTTTTCACCATAAATATATCATTCATATTCTTTATTAAAATTGCAGTTTCTTGAAGTGAATTTGTCCAGAGGTATGTTTTTTAAAATTTTAGATTAGTTTTGAAGTTTACAATAATAAATGATGTATTTTTGGTAAACAATTATAAATTGAGAAATTTCTTTGTGAGTTTTGTTTATAGTATTTCATATACAATTAGTGATTTGAAATTGAATTATTTATAATTTTGGACAAATTATTTAGATCATCGCATTTTGTCACGAGAAATT
>NW_025886400.1:0-4448 GCF_002878395.1 Capsicum annuum
AATTGATTAACATGAAAAATTTGTATAGGATTTATGGCTTTTGGATCGTCTACACATAAAAATGGCAGTTTTCATTCTAGTCCGAAACACGGGGCATTACAATATCTCCTTCTTGGGATCATTAGTCCCTGAATGATGAGCAGGAACATTGAAGTTTAAAAGTATGGAATAACACGGACATGATATGTCTTATAGAAAGGATATAACTGATCTGAAACATTTAAACTTCTATCATGAAACTGAATTCTGAGCTGACTTGACTTTACTTACTTCAAGGGGCTGATTCATGTTGAGAGTTTAAGATCCCCTTGAGGTGTTCATGATCAAATCATACATATTGAATTGAGAATTGATAACTTATGCAATTACAAATCATGAGGCAACATGTCTAAGATTGCACCAGGTTACTGTATTACCTGAGCTAAAATAGTTGGAAACATTTGAAATTATGCTCTGCATTCTTATAAACCGAGTCATGACTAAGTAGCTGAATCTGAAACATGATCCTTTGACTGAACAGAATTTGCAACTTATATGAATAAAATAGATTATCTCTTGGGATAGTCATACGCTTGAGGCTTTGGAAAGTAGGACTGGGTGAAAAGGTGGAAAACCATAGTAACTTGTCTATCTGAATGTTCAAATGAATTACTGGCTATACAGACTGAATTATGTGGGACCCTCATACTTAACTGGAGTATCCCATTCAACACTCTTTCTAAAGAAGTCATAGTAGTGTTAGGGAGCAAAGAATCTTGGGCACTAGTTACATAAGACATCCAACTAAGGAATCACAACAATGACACTATTCTATAGCATGGAATATAGATATATATAACTCATAAACTAGGATAGAATTACCAGGCCTTAGGTAATGCAACTTCTTACTTTTGAATCAAGCACTTAACCACCAAAGGATCATAATATCATAAAAGAGTCATCATTTTAAAATCTCAAAAGAAATTATTGATATGTGAGAAGATGAAAACATATTTAAGGCTTTTAACTGAGAATAATTGCAAAGTCTTAAGCAACTTTTACCGTTTTGAATTGTTTTCTCTTTGATATTGCAGTAAAAGTCAAGATGTAAGAGAACCAGCAATAATAGAAGTAAATGAGTTAATTTCTGAGCAAGTAGAGAAGGAAGTATAGCTGACAACTTGTCTGATAAGTCGTCAGCCTTGTGATAAGCTATCAGAGTTTCCGTCAGCCTTAGACAGAGAATGAGATTCTACTGGAAGAAGTGACGACAACCTGTGATAGGCTGTCAGAGTTCTGACAAAACGTCAGGCTTAGACAGTGCTTGAGAACTTGAAGTGAAGAAGCGATGATAATTCTGATAAGTGAAAAGGAGTTAACGACATTCTTAATAAGGCATCAGACTCCTGATAAGTCGTCACACATGTCGTCGTCTGTCCAAAAAAATATTGTGATCTGTGATTTTGTTTCCAGAATTAGGATAAAGTATTTAAAGCATATTTTAGGGTTTTATAATGAGAAGGGGCTGAACATCTTGAACTTATTCATAAGGCTACTTTACTTCTCCTTGGTCTCAAAAACTTAGAATTCAATTTTCAATTCTTTGATTTAGTTGTGGGATATTCTTCTTGAATTTGGGAAGAGAATCAATTTCTGACTATATCTTTTGTAAGTTTAATTACTCTGAATTATGAATTCAGTTATTGTTATCGCTTTCTCTTTCGTGTGGAACTAAAATCCACAACTAGGGTTGTGGGATCTATGATTATTCCTTCATGGATTTAATAGTTGGTTAGGGTTTGAGTGATTGTGGGAACATCTTGATAATTCTTTTGTATTAATGATTTTCTATTGGATGCAAACAATAGATCCTACCTTATGTTGATTTGCTCGAACTGAGAAATAAACTAAAGGTAGTGAATTATCAATGAGGATTTGGGAAGGTTAAGTTCCCATCTAATGTTTAATGTTGTAACAAAATTGATCAACTTGAGATAAAATCAATATGAATAGAATGATTTTCTAAGTTCGAGAGAATTAGGGAGTTCAACATCTAAGTACGTTGAGAAACACTTAGATGGCATGTCGAAACTGATAATTTGGTGTTTCCCACAAGTCATGAGAACCCAATACTATAGTTATTATTTAATGAGGATTAATAATCATAGTGATAACAACCCTAGTTCCTCTCTATCACTGATTTGAACTATTGAAATTTTAGTTTTAAGCTCTAAAACAAGTTAAAACTTTAACATTTTTTTGATCATCAAAACCCCCCCCCCCCCCCATTTTCTCTTTTCGTATCATTTATTTTAATTCAAATTATAGCTCTAGTTTCAAATTAGTTTAATCGCCACTCACATTATTCCTCGTGGATTCGACCCTGACTCTAAAGTTGGATAAATATATTAACGACGACTGCCTTCCACTAAATTGACGTGTACGTTGAGCGTTATTAAAAATGGCACCATTATTGGGGAATAATTTGTCGTATTGAGTAGGTTTGAAATTTTAGCCTACTTGCTTGAATTCAAACTTGTAAATATTTGTTTTTAGTTTTCTTTTATTTCTTGTGTTAGGTAGATTTTTATTTTGCTTTACTTATTACTATGGTATCGTGGAATAAACATGAGCTTGGTGGCTGGAAATCTTGTCTTAATGATCCATGTCCATATTGTGATGGACCTCACATTTGGCAAGATTGTAGATATGATCCCTGGAGAGAGATGTGTGCACCATCTCCATCCTACTGGTAGTATGATTTTTCTTTATGTGGTGGTCAAGATGGACATTGAAGTGATTGCCCAAATGCCCCTCCCCCTATTGTGCTAACCCAAATTCTAGTTCTTCTTATGAGTTCGATAGGTCTTATGGTCAAGAAAAGGAAGAACAAAGCACCGAAAAGAGTGGCATTGAAGCTATGTTTCAACAAATGTGATATGCATCAAGACATGAAGCCAATCATTCATGAAGAGATGGATATAGAGGTCAATCATTCAAAGCATTCTTCTATATTATGTTTAGATGATATTTTGTCTGTGAAATCATTTAAAATAATGGAAAAGTGTGAAGATGAGGAGCAAGAACCCTATACTGATGTTGAGCTTGATGATGAGAAACCATCGGTGATTTCCCAACAAACCAAACCAACCGTGAAAGATGATGTCAATATTGAGAAAATAGTGCTAGAGGCAAAAGATGAAACCAAGCCAATCTCTTATAAAGACTCTATCCCAATTTGCGGTGAAGAGGTAGAGAAGGATGCAACTCCGAAATTAGGAAGAAGACCTCACTCGAATCACTTTTCAACATTATGCTTGGTGGATGTGATGAAAGTCGAATCACCCAAGCTGATACAAGTATAATCATGATCACGACACTTTTGAGTATTTTTGAAGACTAGTCACTAAAGGGCTCTTTTGTCATTTCTCTATTATTTTTAATGTTGTATAAATAGAACCTTGTAGGGTTTATTTTCTTAGTTTATGCTTTATATTGAAGACACTACTCTTGGGAGAGAGAGTTCTCAAAACTGAAATTAGGGCATAGCATAAGGGTGGATTCTCTTGTGTGTTGCAAAGCTTGAGACTTTGGTGCTTTGAGAGGTGGATTCCCCTCTTATGTTATTTTAAGAGTTGGATGTTTATTGTATGAATTATTAAAGGTCCAAGAGTGAATATGCTCTTGGGTTGTTAAGACTACATCAACACTGGTCTAACTATCTATCTTTGTTTCTTGTCCTAATCTTGTAGTTTGTGTTGTTGTTCACGCCGTTTGGTTATTGTGGATGCAACATTGTTGTTCTTCATTTTTATTTTCATAATATAGTTTTGTTTGCTTCTGTAAATTATTTGTTAAACACCTCATTACATGGTGTTCTTGTTGTGTTCTTGAATCCGAGAGGGGTCACCAAAAGAGGTCCAGAGTTTCTTGAACTAGTGAACTATTTTGGTATTTATTTTCTTGTGTTCTTGGTCTGTCTTGTATCATTTGGTATCAAAGAAAGGTTTGATTTTGTTCCAACAAAATCAATCTTGGGATTGTTATCTTGAAAGTAAAAAAAAATGAAAAGAAAGAAAAAGAAAAAAAAAGTTATTGTTCACGTTTTTAGGGTCTTTCAATAAAAACTTGATTTTTGTGTATTTTGTGTGTTTCTAGTGTTAGATCCTTGTTCCCTAACACTATTAGAGTCTATAAATTGAAAATCCCAACAAAAAAGAAGTGTCAAAATCAAAAATCCCCAAAAAAAAAAAAACTAAACCCGTTTTTGATCCTAGGTCAAATTTTGAGTTTTTGATTTTGTGTTTTTCTTGTGTTTTTAGTGTTAGATTTGTGTTCTCTAACACTATAGGAGTATAGTGTTAGAATTTGAGCTAAATTGGAGGTTATTTGAGCCATCCACCATTGTTAATCTTTAGTTTGAAGAAACCTGAAGGTGGGATCTCATTGTGGGAGGTTGTTTTGAACTC
>NW_025886400.1:4548-7143 GCF_002878395.1 Capsicum annuum
ACTTGATTTTTGTGTATTTTGTGTGTTTCTAGTGTTAGATCCTTGTTCCCTAACACTATTAGAGTCTATAAATTGAAAATCCCAACAAAAAAGAAGTGTCAAAATCAAAAATCCCCAAAAAAAAAAAACTAAACCCGTTTTTGATCCTAGGTCAAATTTTGAGTTTTTGATTTTGTGTTTTTCTTGTGTTTTTAGTGTTAGATTTGTGTTCTCTAACACTATAGGAGTATAGTGTTAGAATTTGAGCTAAATTGGAGGTTATTTGAGCCATCCACCATTGTTAATCTTTAGTTTGAAGAAACCTGAAGGTGGGATCTCATTGTGGGAGGTTGTTTTGAACTCACGTATGTTTTGTTTTGTAGAATTTGTTTTGTATTGTTGTGTGTGGCGTTGTGGAGTGATTTGGTGTCTTGTTGGACCGTAACATAAAGGTTTATTTTTGGTATAACTATAATGGAACCCGAGGCTTCAAATGCTCAAACAATGGATAATAATGCCATCAATCTCATTTTGGCTCGCCTTAAAACTATGTCCCGAGATGTGGCTAGGTTGAATGTGGGTCTTGAGAAATTAGATACGGATGTGGCATCAATAAGTGTGAGATTAGAACGTGTGGAAAGCCAAAGGAGTCGACCTTCCACACCTCAAAACAATTCCCTAACTAATACTCTCGGGACCATGCACCAAATGCTATATCCATCAATTGCCACAAATCCAACCAATCTCTACTCCCGAAGACAAGAACAAGATAGACCAAACCATCCTCCACTCTACCAAGTCCAACAAGAAGGTCTTAGAACCCAAATACCACCACCAAACTCAAACCCTCTCATCCAGACTCCACTTAACCAAAGACCTCACTATCCAAATCAAATCCCGCCACTACAAGCTCCACTTAACCCAAATAAACCCATCCATGTTGAGGGCTATGGTAGGGGAGAACGACATGGTGGTTATGGGCCGTATGATGATGTTTACTTAAGGGAAGAAAGAATGAGGGGTAGACATGGAGAGTTAGACCGAGAGGTGAGATATGGCCATCCAAACCGAGATGTGAGTCTCAATTCCATCAAAGTGATCCATCTCATTTTCAAAGGTGAGAGTGATCTTGAATCCTACTTTGCATGGGATCCATCTTGTGACTAGATCTTCCAACTTAATGATCTCACCGAAGAAATGAAAAGTTTCTATGCTATAGCTCACTTTGAAGGGTATGCTAATACATGGTGGGAGTATGTTAAACAGTTTGGGAATGAGATTATTGGGGGACAACCTCCTCCTTGGTTTTGGTTGGAGAACCTTATGCCGCAACGGTACTTGCCTGAGACTTATAGGCATGAGCTTCTTGCTAAATTGTATAATTTGAGGCAAGGGAGCAAGAGTTTCATGGCTTACTATGATGAATTTCAACAATTGATGTTGAAACTTGACCATCGAGGCGAGCAAGTAAGTCATGACATTGTGCGCTTCAAGGTTGGGTTAAGCAAGGACATTTTCACTCGCATGACGCTTCACAAATTCGACACCATAGATGGCATCTTCCACGCGGCTTTAGAGATTGAGAGGGATCTCAAAGATAACTCATTCATGGCTACCCAACCCAAGGCCACTAAGGGTTTCCAAAAGCATCCTCCAAGGAGTTTTAATACTTCAAGTGTCAAGGGTGGGGGCAAGGCTAGTGAGTGCCCAAACCGGTAGAATATGATCCTAAGGGGGTAGATTGTACTATCTTGGAGAAGAGGTGTGCATTGAATCGGTTAAGTATGATAACAAACCACAAGATGGAGAGCAAAAAGAAGTCGAAGTGTAAAATGAAGAGTATGGAGAAGATGTATGGCCGGAAAAAGGAGATTGTGAAGTGCCTTTATAAAAGAGATGAGCCTGTGAATTTATGGTCAAATTTCTCTCAAAATGGAGAGGATGATACAAGTATGATCATGATCATGATACATTTGAGTATTTTTGAAGACTAGTCACTAAAGGGCCCTTTTTTCATTTCCCTATTATTTGTAATATTGTATAAATAGAACCTTGTAGGGTTTATTTTCTTAGTTTATTCTTTATATTGAAGACACTACTCTTGTGAGAGAGAGTTCTCAAAACTGAAATTAGGGCATAGCATAAGGGTGGATTCTCTTGTGTGTTACAAAGCTTGAGACTTTGGTGCTTTGAGAGGTGGATGCCCCTCTTGTGCCATTGTAAGAGTTAGGTGTTTTTTGTATGAAGTATTAAAGGTCCAAGAGTGAATATGCTCTTGGGTTGTTAAGACTATATCAACACTTGTCTAACTATATATCTTTGTTTCTTGTCCTAATCTTGTAGTTTGTGTTGTTGTTGTTCAAGCCGTTTGGTTATTGTGGTTGTAACATTGTTGTTCTTCATTTTTATTGTCATAATATAGTTTGGTTTGCTGCTGGAAATTAGGTTTTAAACACCTCATTACATGGTGTTCTTGTTGTGTTCTTGAATCCGAAAGGGGTTACCAAAAGAGGTCCATAGTTCCTTGAACTAGTCGACTAACATTGTTATTCTTCATTTTTATTTTCAAAATATAGTTTGGTTTGCTGCTAGAAATTAGGTGTTAAACACCTCATT
>NW_025886401.1:0-4206 GCF_002878395.1 Capsicum annuum
AATGGTGCGTATATATGTGTATATATCTTCTATAAACGTATATATTTAACGTATGAATGTGTAAAAACAAATTTCATAATTATTATAACTCAAGATATAAAGATATGAAATATAGGATGATAAAAAAAATAGAGATAAGGATTAAATTATCGCAAAATATGAAGATATTTCCACCATTATTATTACAACTTAAGATATATTAGTAAGTTAAATATAATATTAACCAGGCCAAGTCATCAATTGATTCCTTAAAAGAAATTTATTCATAGTCGAATAACCTTTTTTTCATATACAATGGTGAATAATATTTTAAATCGTGAGATGAAGATAAGACTCATCAAAATTAATTGTATTTCATTTAATACTGGACCAAATATGGGAGTTCGGAGCCTAAAAGACAAGTTTTTTTAGTCAAAGTTTCAAAAGGGCACCCCAATACTATAAAATTTCAAAAGGGACAAGGTAAACACAGGTGTTTACCTTGTCTATTAACAAGTTAACGTCGTCAGTGCATATGTTAGAATGTAAGGTAAAATGGTGAGTTTACCTTATAAGGTAAAATGATGAGTTTACCTTATCCCAAAAAACTTACCTTTTAGGCTCCGCACTCTCAAATGTGGTATTCTACCAAATTTAGAAATTTGAATATTCAGTGTCAAATTAGGATACTAATAAATACAGTGACTAATAATATGCAGCAATTTCTCAATCAATGCTTTACTCGTTTTGTTAAATCCTTTTCCAAATAGAAAGAGAATAAAAGTTTGATTAATTGGTTCTCTAATTACTCCTATATATGTGTTCACTATTTATTCTTTTTTTCTTCACATCCTAAGCTTTTTTTATACTTTGTTATTTACAAAAATTGCTCCTTTTTTCCCTCTCAAAACTTTGATCATGAAGTCCTACAAAAGAATATCAAAGAATAGTTGTGTTAGATTGTACCCTATTGGGGGTAGGTAAGAGAAAAAATGGAAAATTTTGTGCTGAAATTAAACACCCATTGAACAAGAAAATGATTTGGTTGGGTACTTTTGTTACGGCTGAAGACGCTTCGAAAAATTACGAGTCTAAGAAGATTGAATTCGAAGAATTAGTAATGGCTAAAAGAGCAAAAAATGGCCAGATTTTTGAAAAATCTGATTAAGAATCTTGTGTTACCGATGAGTTTGAAGAAAAATTATCAATGAGTGTTGATGAGAATACGAATACATCAAATGGGGTTGAAGAAAGTGATGAAGAATTAATGATGGGGACTTGGGTGAAAATTTCAGAAAATCAAGAAGTGAAATATTCACATAAATTGGGAGTTCTAGTTGTGGATAATTATGGTTTTTTGTTGGGTGAATTTAGTATTTTGGATGATCATAGAATATATATGTGATACTGCCAGCAATTAAAAAAAAATTGTCTAGAAAAAAATATTGTAACTATAGGAGGATACAAGCTCTTTATGATTTGTTGTTAGTACATGTATTGTTATAGAAATTGTCAAATCAACGATTTTCTTCTTAATGAATAATTTATAAATGTTGGGGAAATTGAAACCCTCTTTGAAAAGTATATATGGTGCATAATGCAATCGTATTATAATTATGTTTATCTTTGTTTTTCTGATGAAATTTGCGTAATGTGTTGAGATTATAAGAATTCCTTAAATTTTATATTTTGAAATAGAAAAGAGATTCATAATCTATAAAGAATTTGGATATTCCTAATGATTACAACTTGAAATCCAAGCTTAGATTGAAAAAAAAAATTACTCACTCCATGTTAATTTTAATTACGAAAAAGGGTAAAAAAAAATGTCCTTAACATATTGAATATGACTCTCAAATGTTTTGAGACCTTGATAAACCTAATTGTAAGGTCACTTCGATTTAGTGGGGCAAAAAGGAGATCGATCCTCAAATGTTCTTAATGATCATGTGTTTAATGAGAAACCATAAACTTGATATGAGGAAAAGCTTATTGCAAAGGCAATGGCCAAATGATCTTTCCTCATATTTCTAAATTTGGCTAACCCAATCTGTGATAGTGATATGAACTGCGTATAACGCTTTAACGACTCTGGGCATGTGGTGACATGAAATAAGAAATGACATAATTTCGAAACCAAACATTGACAAGTTAATATAACTTATAAGAATAAATTGTAGGTACTCGCGATATGGATTATGTAGAAGCTCAGAAAAATTACGGTATAGAAGAAGAAAATGAAGTAGATGCGGTTAATTTAGACGAAGATAATGAAAATATTAATGAGACACCCGCAATAGAAAATGCTAACGTTAGATCTGAATCGGTTAATCTCTCTTCCCGTCCTCCCCGTTCCCCAAGACCTCGTAAAACAACTAGTATTGCATGATAATTTTTTGAACATATATCAGATACTGAGGTGCAATGCAATATTTGTCAACAAATATATAAACATAAAAGCAGAGGCAAGCAAGGAGGTACGGGTATGTTAATGAGACATATAGGTGATGCTCATAAAAGAGAATTAGAAATTGTACGATGTAGTGGGGATATTGATGGGCCAACGCAAACTAGAATGGACCCAACAACCGGTCAGGTAATGAAGAAGTATAATAAATTGAGGGACCGGAAAGAAATAGCTACAATGGTAGCTGTGGGTTGTTTGCCTTTTAGTTTTCCTTCTTCTGATGTCTTTGTTCATTATATTCAAGCTATTTATAATCCTATGTTTAATGGTGTTCCTAGAAGTACTTGTCGATCTGATATTTTTAGACTTCATTCACAATATTGTTTTTATTTATCAACATTGTTAAAAAATATTCAATGTAGATTGTCCCTAACTTCTGATCTTGGTCGTGCTATAAATAAAAGTGATTATTTAACCGTTACTTGTCACTGAATGGATAGTATTTTTGTGATGCAAAAACGTATTCTTGCTTTTTTATATGATGAAGACCGTAAACATACTGGAGATTTTATTGCTGATTCTATTGTTAAAGTTGCCGGATTTTATGGTATCGAAAATAAAATCTTATGTATTGCTTTTGATAATGCTTCTAACAACAAGACTGCTATTAAAAAATTAAAATATATGCTATCTCCGCCGTTGCCTTAAATTTTTCATATTAAGTGTGCATTTCATATATATAATTTAATTGTAAAAGATGGTCTTGACTTTTTTGAGTTTTATATTGAAAAAATTCGTCTTGCTGTTGGTATATTCAAGGAAATAAATGGAAAAAAAGAATTAGAGAATTTAAAATTATATGTCAAGAAAATAGACTTGCACCGATATTGATGCTTGAGGAAATTGATAATAGATGGAATTCTACATATGATTTTTTAAAAACTTGTTATAAATATAGAGTTCCTATTACACTAGCTTTTAACCAACATTGTGGTTCATTTACTGATTCTGCTGATTGCATGCTACATGATTCTGATTGGGTTGTAATTAATGATCTTGTTAAGTTTTTAGAAAATTTTTATGTAGCTACGGTTGAATTTTTCGGTGCGTATTGTCCTACTGTTTGTAATATTTTGGGATATATAGCCGATATTTCTGGTTTGCTTAAAGAATATAAAAATAAAGATGGTTATAAAGAAGCTGTTGATGCAATGTTTACTTAATTTAAAAATATTTTTTCCGATTCCCCCTATTTACTTGGTTGGTGCTATGTTAAATTCGTGTGTTAAATATAATACTATGTGCCACTTTAGTACTATTATTTATGCTAACTTAGAAATAAATACTCACAATGATTCTGAATCTGAAAAAGTAGAACCTAATTTGTGGACGACTATGAGTGATGCGAATGGATACATAGAAAAATTATATAATCACTATGCTGATTTATTTGACTTAGCCGTACCTACTAATATCACTTCAACTATCGTTCCTCATCCTCCCGAGGAGCCATCATCTTATAAAAGGCCGGTACATAGTGATTTTTCGGATTTCTTTTATGATTTACCTTGTTGGAACAGTGTTGATGAGAGAACTTACACCTCAACTTATCGGGAAGAGCTAAAATATTATCTTCGATCGCCGCCAGAGGATCGCAGACGACAGATCAACACGTTGGATTGGTGAAGGAGTAATGAAACACAATATCCCGTGCTTTCAAGATTAGCTAGAAATATCTTGAATGTTCCAATGTCAACCATTGCATCAGAGAGCGCCTTTAGTCAGGGACGACAGCAGCTTGGAGACAACCGACACTCATA
>NW_025886401.1:4306-6637 GCF_002878395.1 Capsicum annuum
CATTGCATCAGAGAGCGCCTTTAGTCAGGGACGACAGCAGCTTGGAGACAACCGACACTCATCGGGAAGCAATGCAATGAATGTTCTGATTTACCTCAAGGATTGTATCAGAGCGGAAATAAGAAATCAAGGAATGGAACCGGAGCCGAGCGACGAGCTGAAACGTGAAGGTCACAAGAGAACTCAGCAGAATCAAGTCCAATACATGATTTTACCCCCGTTGACTTTGACTATCCTATGCAAGTTCCCATTAATATTAACATGAATGAGTTCAAAAAAATGATGCATAATTTGTAGATTTTTCATTCATGTAAATTATAAAATTTGGATCATTTCGCAAATCGCAATCAATAAAATTCAACATTCATTCACTCCTCCTTAGTCCTTACTTTATCAATTTTTTCATTTAATGATTTAAATTGAATTTCTAGTTTAAATTAAAACTTACTTCTAATATATTATTAATTTACTACCATGTATTATTATTAATTTATTATATTAAGTAGCATATGTTTTATATATTAGTGTATATATCTTCTATAGATGTGTATATTTAATGTATACATGTGTATATGTTTTATAAATAAGTATATAACTCGATATATATTGTAGTATATACATATATTGTAGTATATGTTTTACTTAAACTAGTACATATATATAGAATGGTGCGTATATTTGTGTATATATCTTCTATAGACGTGTATATTTAATGTATACATATGTTT
Organism: Capsicum annuum; assembly: GCF_002878395.1. Lineage (NCBI taxonomy): Eukaryota > Viridiplantae > Streptophyta > Magnoliopsida > Solanales > Solanaceae > Capsicum > Capsicum annuum. The sequence continues at coordinate 5,035 of NW_025886401.1, forward strand.
ATGTTTTATAAATTAGTATATAACTATATATATTGTAGTATATATGTGTATATATCTTCTATAGATGTATATATTTAATGTATACATGTGTATATGTTATATAAACTAGTTTATATAAATTAGTATATAACTATATATATTGTAGTATATATACATATATTGTAGTATATGTTTTACTTAAACTAGTACATATATATTGAATGGTGAGAATATTTGTGTATATATCTTCTATACACATATATATCTAATGTATACATGTGCATATATTTTGTAAATTAGTACATAACTATATATATATTGTAGTATATACATAAATTGTAGTATATGCTTTACTTAAAACAGTGCATATATATTGAATGATGCGTATATTTGTGTATATATCTTCTATTGAGGTGTATATTTAATGTATACATGTGTATATATTTTATAAATTAATATATAACTCTATATATTGTAGTATACATGTGTATATATCTTCTATAGACGTATATATTTAATGTATACATATGTATATGTTATATAAATTAGTTTATAACTATATATATATTGTAGTATATACATATATTGTAGTATATGTTTTACTTAAAGTAGTACAAATATATTGAATGTTGCTTATATTTGTGTATATATCATCTATAACCGTGTATATTTAATGTATACATGTGTATATATTGTATAAATTAGTATATAACTATATATATTGTAGTATATATGTGTATATATCTTCTATAGACGTATATATTTAATGTACACATTTGTATATGTTATATAAATTTGTATATAACTATATATATATATATATATATATATATTGTAGTGCATATATATATAATGTAGTATATGTTTTACTTAAAGTAGTACATATATATTGACTGGTGCGTATATTTTTGTATATATCTTCTATAAACGTATATATTTAATGCATATATGTTATATAAATTAGTATATAACTATATATATATATATATATTGTAATATATAGATATTGTAGTATATTTTATATTTAAAGTAGTATATATACATTGAATGGTGCGTATATATGTGTATATATCTTCTATAGACGTATATATTTAACATATACATGTGTATATGTTTTATAAATTAGTACATAACTATATATATATTTTGTAGACTTGTAGTATATATATATATTGTAGTATATGTTTTATTTAAAGTAGTACATATATATTGAATGATGCGTATATATGTGTATATATCTTTTATAAACGTATATATTTAACGTATAAATGTGTATATGTTATAAATTAGTATATAACTATATATATGTATTGTAGTATATGTTTCATTTAAAGTAGTACATATATAATATATTGAATGGTGCGTATGTATATGTATATATCTTCTAAAGTAGTATATATTTAACGTATAAATGTGTATATATTTTATAAATTAGTATATAACTATATATATATATATTGTAGTATATGTTTTATTTAAAGTAGTACATATATATTGAATGGTGCATATATATGTGTATATATCTTCTATAAACGTATATATTTAACGTATAAATGTGTATATGTTTTATAAATTAGTATATAACTATATATATATATAGTTATATACTAATTTATAAAACATA
>NW_025886401.1:6737-23931 GCF_002878395.1 Capsicum annuum
ATATATTTTATAAATTAGTATATAACTATATATATATATATTGTAGTATATGTTTTATTTAAAGTAGTACATATATATTGAATGGTGCATATATATGTGTATATATCTTCTATAAACGTATATATTTAACGTATAAATGTGTATATGTTTTATAAATTAGTATATAACTATATATATATATATATATATTGTAGTGTATATATATATTGTACAATTTTAGTATATGTTTTATTTAAAGTAGTACGTATAGTCGTATGTATTGAATGGTACATATATATGAGTAATTGTGTATATATTTATTAAAAAATATATAGTGTATATTGGAGTGTATATAGTGTATATAATTGTAGTGTATATAGTGTATATTGGATTTTTTTTTGTTTTTAAACGGTTTTGACCGATTTTTCTAACCGGGTTTGACTAGGTTTAGGTGGGTTTAACCGGGTTAGGTTTAGTGGGCTGGGTTAGGGTTGTTTTTAAATTTTTTACTGTTGAACCTGGCCCGGCCCACTTAACCTTAAATCGGCCCAGTCCACCAACCTGGTTAAGTATCGCGGGCCGATTCTGGATTGACCCGGCCCACTTAACACCCTTATTCTAATGTCGAATTTCAAAAATCAATGAAAGGTTTTATGCTCTTCTTTGTTTCAACTTATATTATTAATACAATTTTTGTTTACTTGTATTAATTTACTCATATTAATAATACATGTACCAATTACGCAGCATTTCATGTGTACTAAAATTATACATCTACTTGTAATATATGAATTAGGAACAAAACTTAACGCTCAAGTACTGCACAAATTGTATACTAATCAATCAATATATATATATATATATATATATATATATATATATATATAAAGGAGAAACAAGACAAGGATGATGTGGCACCTCTCTATGACCACCATTTATATTTATCTTTTTTCTCCTTTTTTTAAAATTTTTCCATCATTTTTTGCATTGATCAATATGTTTAATAAATAAAAAAATTATTATATTTATCATATTCAATTATATCTCATGAGTTACAAAAAACCTCCATCCATTACATTCTCTATTTAGGTAACATGCCCCTTCAACTTTCTTCTATGACAACATTGAACTTTGTAGCCATGGTTGAATGCAAAAGAAGAAAATTAAAGTTAGTAAGTTTTCAATGTATGTGGTTTTGAGCATTAAACACTTTACTTTGTATGATTTAGAATTGATTGAATTTTATAGAATATTTCACATTAAAGTTAGTAAGTTTTCAATATATGTGGTTTTGAACATTGGACATTTTACTTTGTATGATTTAGAATTGATTGAATTTTACTGAGTTTTCACATTTATAATCATTTGCTAATCATGCACTCAAGTTCAATGAAGTTCATATTTTCATTTTCTTATTTTGTATCTATAGTTAAGTTTATCTTGTGATATTTATTCATGGATTCATGGATATTCTTTGATAGTAAAATTTATATTTGTGTCATCTTCAGCGTGTTCAAATGGACCTGTTTCAAGGGCAAATGATATGGCGATAGTGAGATTAAAGAATTTTGAAAGAAGAAGATCAAAGGATGGCACACAGAAAATGGAGTTTGTTAACTAGCCTCGCTGCTATTCTTGGCGAAATCATCGGTACTATTGTCATTGCCAATTTCATCTTCGTCCAAAATGATCCATCCAAGTAAAAATACTAGATGTGTGATTCTCTGGTTTAAGGTTGTGGTGTTTGCTCCACCTTTTTCGCAAGATTGTATGCAAATAATTTTAGTGAATATATCAAGCCTTTTGAATCTAAACAAATAGTAGAATATTTTTCAGAGAAGCAAGAAGTATTCTTTGGGCAGAAGAGAAGACAAAAAAGTTATTGTTCTTTGGAAAGAAAAAACAACTGAACAAGCTGAACAATTTTTATGTTTGTAGTGAAACCTTTTTTGCTCTCTCTTTACGTCTCAAAATTTTATTGCTTTTTTGTTCTAGAGAGTCGATTCGACCAAATCTGAAATACATTAGATGTATATAGATTTGTCATTTAAACAAAATAATGTTTAGAGATTTGAAAACTAACTACACGATCTGTGAGATGGAACTTTTTCCCCTTTAACAAAATAGTACTGAAATATAGCACAATTCACTTATGAAAACAATAAGGTGACAAAAGAATTTCCACAGAAAAATGTGTACATAATTGCTCTATTATTTTACTTTTTAACCAAATTCAGTGAAAGGAGATATTTACAATTTGAATAAAAAAACAAATGCAGTTAGCAGGTGCAAAGTTTTGTTGTTTAGAAGCTAAGGGAGGTGATATACATGTTCTTGATTACTTGCATAGTTTAAGACCTCAAGAACATGGTGCATTTCCACGAAGAGGTAGATTCAGAATTTATATTTGATGGATTCAATTTTTAGCTTTTTCTTTTTTTATCATGACTACAAAGTTCAATGTTGTCTTTTGAGTAAACCATTGCCTATATATAGATTGTTCAAGTCATAAGAATTTGATAGAAGAAAGTTGAAGGGATATGTTACTTAAATAGAGAATGTAAATGGATGGAGGTTTTTTTGTAACTCATGAGATATAATTGAATATAATAAATATAATAATTTTTTATTTATTAAACAAATTGATCAATGCAAAAAATGGTGGAAAAAATTCAAAAAAGGAGAAAAAAGATAAATAGGAATGGTGGCCGTAGAGAGGTGTCACATCATTCTTGTCTTAAGCAAGAGGTCGGGGGTTCAATCCCCGCCTCTGGAGAATGGAGCAAACTTAAAAAAAAAAAAAGGAATGATTGGTGATGGCCTCTGTTAATTCTATTTTATGTGCCATATGTACTTAGAAAAACTTTAAAAAATAAAAAATCATTTCTTTAATTTCCTTAACAATGCTGAAAAATATGAACAACCTATTTTCACTGAAAATTTCAAAAGTCTTTAATTAGCCAACCTACTATTTATGTTTTCTTATAACCTGCTAGAGGAATTCAATATTTAATAAATGTAATATTTATTTGATTAATTCAATATATAACAAATGTGATAGTTATTTACAGAGCAAATGATCGAGAATTTAATTTAATTGAACAAAATAAAAAGTAGAAATACTATATATGACATTCTGTGAGGATTAATCAACACAACAAATTCCTAAACAAAAAAAATATGGCTATGATGGTGTGAGTAAGAGAAGAGGAGGGATGAATGAGAACAAAAAAAGAAAATGAGTGATGACTAATAATATTTGATATATGTTAAGCTTTTTTCATATAAAAAATTAATATTTATGCACTTTATTAAAATGAAGAAGAATTAAATGTGTGAATAACACAAATAGTTATTTAGAATTGGTATAACGTGAAGCTAGAATTGAAGTGGATTATGTCGTTTAACTTATATTAGTAGTGCTATAAAGATTCATTAGAAATATTAATTAACTCAGAGTGCAATCCTTTTCTTGAATTTGTAGATATATTTTCAAAAACATTATATATATACAGAAATCAATAAGATGGTGCATAATTTCTGTATTATTAATATTTACACTTCTCATTTTTATTGAATTTTCGCTTTATTGAATTTTTTATTCATCCTAATCTACGGACTAATAGTAGTCTCAAAAATAAATATAGTGCTTAAGCATAAATAGTCTTTGCATAAGCACGAACCAGCTATGAGCAATAATGTTCTTCGTCATACATTTGAAATCATTCTTTAAAATTAACTCAAATTATTTTGCTGATCAAAAATAGAAAAGTAATGAGTTTATATATGATGCAATATTTTTTTTCTTTTGGTAATAAAAATCTAATCCGTTTAAATTTGAGGACTAAAAAAGTTTTAATTTATATATTCAATAAAAAATACTATGTCATAATTAAATAAGAGTTCTGCGAACCAATCACTAGTTTTTAATACATCAATTGTTTGATGATAAATACACATTACTAATTTCCTGAATTTCAATTTCTATGTTATTAATTCTTATTTAACAATCATTATATTACTAATTAATGCACAACATTGTTTATAAACCAATCGACACATTATTTTATGTCCAAGTCCTAGGTGTTTTTTTTTCTCTTCTTATCCCATATACTTATATCGTATTTGTACCAAAGAATTGATAGTACAAATGGTTGATAGTTGTGTCAATAATTATTCCTTAATTTTTATCATCTTAACAAATTAACAAAGTACCTTTTTTAACAAAAAATAAATAAATTGAGAAAGTACCTTTTTTGAAAAAAAAAAAAGTATTTCATTGGAATGATTAGAAAGCTTTTCAAGGATGAAATTCTTTATTTTTCTTTTAAAAGAAGACAACAATATCAACGATCTAATAAGCTAATTTATTGGCTCTATAACCATTTGGATAATTTTGGACTTTTAATAAAATTAAAAATTACATAAAAGCAATCTCAAGATGGTTAATATTGGATCTGCCAAAGATATAATTATGACGAATAAGGGGTGGTCAACTTAATATAGTAAATTATTTTTGGTAAAATTTTTAATTTTACAATTGATATACTGATAAAATTATTTCTGCTCGAAAATTTCCCTTTTATATACAACAATTCTTCTTCCAAAAAAGTTTTTAAAATCAAGTTAAAATATTCAACGGTTCTTCATCCTACTACCATGCTATTAAGGGAATAACTTGAACATATTATTATATAAATTGTTGGATTTTCTCAATATATGACAAGATTCTAATTTAGTATAAAAAGGTCCGAGTTCAAAAATTGTTTAAGATTTACAAATTCAAATGAAATGCAAAAAATAATATTTAATTATTTTCTTAATGTTCATTTATAAAATTCTGGTGTTCGAACAACTCCAAAATTATTTTGAGGTTAACATTAAAGTTCATATTTTTCTACTTTTATAGATTATAAAATTGGGATACATATATTGAAAAACATTTAAAGCTCCAAAGATATTGTTTTACTAATATCATAATAACCAATAGAAAACATGACAGATTCTCTTAAAATATAATTTATAGTACTTAATTATGAAGGGCCATGTTTTAATTAATCTTCCCATCTTATTTTATCTCAATTCGTTCATACATAAAAGTTAAAAACATATACACTCGATGGAAACTTAAATTAATTTCCTTATGAAAACTTTTATATTATATTGCCAGAGTTCGAGCGTTGAAAATGAAAAAACTCTTCAGAAGATGCTTTTTCTTTTAATGATCTTTATTCTACGATTTTGTAATTCTCGATAAGTAGTACTTCCTTTTTTAAAATCATTCTAAGTGAATATACAATAAATATAAATATATTAACTTTTGTTTGTAAGATTTGTAAACATTGTCAACTAATTTGTAGGTAGGGATGAATTATAGTAGTTTAGTTCAACCTAAAATATAAATAACGAAAAGATAATCAGACACGACTTAAATACAAACTAGTTGAGGCATCAAAATGATATGAAATATCGAGTGAAAAAATGAGAAAAAAATTTAATTATTCACACAGCATAGATTATAATAGCTTAAGATATAAAACAAATATAAAACATCCACTGAAAAAAAAGAGGTATGAATTTCTTAATTATACACAGTGTAAAATCTTTTCATAATTATTATAACTCAAGATATAAAAAGGATATGAAATATCTGATGATAAAAAAATAGAGATAAGGATTAAATTATCGCAAAGTATGAAGATATTTCAACCATTATTATTACAACTTAAGATATATTAGTAAGTTAAATATAATATTAACCAGGCCATGTCATCAATTGATTCTTTAAAAGAAATTTATTAATAGTCGAATAAACTTTTTTTTATATACAATGGTGAATAATATTTAAACTCGTGAGATAAAGATAAGACACGTCAAATTTAATTGTATTTCATCATTTAATACTGGACCAATTGTAGTATTCTACAAAATATAGAGATTTGAATATTCAGTGTCAAATTAGGATACAAATAAATACAGTGACTAATAATATGCAACAATTTCTCAATCAATACTTTACTCGTTTTGTTAAATCCTTTTCCAAATAGAAAGAGAATAAAAGTTTCCTTAATAGGTTCTCTAATTACTCCTATATATGTGTTCACTATTTATTCTTTTTTTCTTCACATCCCAAGTTTTTTTTATACTTTGTTATTTACAGAAATAATCACTTTTTTCCCTCTCAAAACTTTGATCATGAAATCCTACAAAAGAATATCACAGAATAGTTGTGTCAGATTGTACCCTATTGGGGTACGCAAGAGAAAAAATTAGAAATTTTGTGCTGAAATTAAACACCCATTGAACAAGAAAATGATTTGGTTGGGTACTTTTGTTACGGCTGAAGACGCTTCAAAAATTACGAGTCTAAGAAGCTTGAATTTGAAGAAATAGTGATGGCTAAAAGAGCAAAAAATGGCCAGATTTCTGAAAAATCTAATCAAGAATCTTGTGTTACTGATGAGTTTGAAGAAAAATCATCAATGAGTGTTTATGAGAATACGAATACATCAAATGGGGTTGAAGAAAGTGAGGAAGAATTAATGATGGGGACTTGGGTGAAAATTTCAGAAAATCAAGAAGTGAAATATTCACATAAATTGGGAGTTCCAATTGTGGATAATTATGGGTTTTTGTTGGGTGAATTTAGTTTTTTGGATGATCTTAGTATATATATGTGATACTGCCAGCAATTAAAAAAAAATTGTCTAGAAAAAATATATTGTAACTATAGGAGGATACAAACTCTTTATGATTTGTTGTTAGTATATGTATTGTTATAGAAATTGTCGAATGAAGAATTCATAAATGTGAGGGAATTGAAATCTTCTTTGATTATGTTTGTCTTTATTTTTCTGATGAAATTTGCTCAATATGTTGAGATTATAAGAATTCCTTAAATTCTTTATTTTGAGAGAGAAAAACGATCCATAATCTATAAAGAATTTGTATACCCTTGACGATTACAACTTCAAATCCCAGCTGAGATTGAAAAAAGTACTCACTCCATGTTAATTTAATTACGAAAAAAGGTAAAAAAAAATGTTAGTAATATATTGAATATGACTCAGCCTCGAGACCTTAATAAACTTAGTTGTAAGGTCACTTTAGCCATAACATTTGGGTCCGAATTGGATTTAGTGTGGCCAGGAGGAGATTGACCGTCGAATGCAAAGGCAGAAATGAACCTTACTGTAAGATTCACCATCAGACAAGGACAAAACTCGGCCTTAGTGATTAGGCACTTGCAGTAGCAGCCACCAAACGATACAAGTAGGACAATAGGTTTTCGTTTTGGTTAAAAGCCAATTGAGACAGGGAAAGCTTTGTACGACGCTAAAAGGGTGAGAGAGCTAAGACAAAGAAAAATATCATGTCAAATAATGTGTATAAAACTTAATGACATGAAATAAGCAATTACATAATTTTGGAGAGATCAAGCTTTCCGTATAACAAAATACTTGAGTTGTGACACCAGTCGTATGTAACACCCCATATGGTCATTTGGATGTCCTAAACGAACTATCACTATATCTTTCATCCCTATCGTAGTAGAGTAGTACTTCACCATAAAATACTTGGATAAAATATCCTTACTGATCCCATGAAATTCTCCATGAACAAATGCAATTATGTCCCAAGCACATAAACTATTGTGAAAGCCACGAGGATGGTTATCAATTCTTCTACAAGAACCACTCTTTAGTGCAAGAATTTTACCCCCTCTATTTGAAAAAGAATGACCTACTTTTTTTAGTTCGTTTAAAAAAGAATGACCCTTTCTTTTTCTGGCATGTTTAATACCACAAAATTAAAGGGTATTTTGATAAATTTGACATAACTTTAATTTAGGACCCACAAAATTCAAAAGTATTTTTTATTTTAATTTGTCATTCTTTTCGAAACCGAGGGAGTATTGAATATGTTGGAACCATAACTCGTGGTCAATCACAAGAATCTTTGTAGATAAACATCTCAAAATAGTTAAACCCACTATTCTTTATAACACCTTCCATCCTGGCCTGTCGTAGTAGAGTAGAGTATTACTTCACCATCTGCAAACCTATACACCGATATCTTTGGATAAAGATTGGTCTCTCATAGAGTAAATAATTTAGTCCAAGACTCCTTGTGATACGATTCAGATTCCCTCCAGACCTTTCACTAGTAGCCAAGCTCGGAAATCATAAGATTTGCAGGCTATGTTCTTGAAGAGAGAGGTGTTAGAGAAAGTGTTGATCATCTCCAAACGAGTGTATGTGTTAAGGGTTGAATTAGGAGCTCAAAATAGAGAAACCACTCACTGCCGCCTAGGGGTGTCGAGAAAGGCGATTGGCCGTCACCAGCCTGACCAACCATTCCTTGAGCTATCAAGGGAAGCCTAATAGAGGCGTACACTGCTCCATGATGATGGCTCGGGTGACGGCCAGTCAAGGGCAGGCAGACCCATGCTTGGGGTCATTTTTGTTCTTTGTTCAAGGGTCACTTTTAGGCCTTGTTGTAGAGTATAAATAGAAGTATTAGGGTTTCATTTTCATTAGCTTGTTTTGAATATTATATTGAATGAACCTAACGAGAGTATGATTGGTGATCTTGTGCTGAATGCTTGTTTAGAAATGAGGGTTTTTAGGGCATTGATTCCCTCTTTGTCCACGTAGAGATTAGGTGCTCGTTGGTAAAGGATTTAGGGGTTTCTAAAATTTAATATATTCAATAGTTCCTATTTCTTTCTATATTCTTGTGTCAATCTGTCTTCTATCTCTATTTCGATTGTTCTTTAGTTTCGTAGTAAATTCTTGTTCTCGTAGTTTTCCTCGTATCACCTCGGCACTATATTCTTTCATTAGCCACAACTTAAAAGTTCTCTACCCTAAATTTCAACCAGTACAATAATTTGAAACACCAGGTCTTAGGAGATTTGTGTTCAGGTGATTCATGTAATTCAAAATATTACAAATTCCCTCTGGCAATGGTATCTCTCTGTATGCCTTATTTGATATATATGTTAAATGAAACCATAAAATACTTGGATAAAATATCCTTACTGATCCAATGAAATCCTCCATGAACAAACGTAATTTAGTGAAAGAATTTTATTGAATAAGTTGGAACCATAACTCGTGGTCAATCATAAGATTCTTTGTTACAATTACCACAAAGCATCCCTTCTAATATTGATACACCATGTCTATTTTGGTGGATATTCATGCTCAAAATATCACAACTTCCCTCTGGCAAAACCTCATTTGATATATTAAATGAAACTATAAAATACTTAGATGCAATATCAATAATGATCCAATGAAATGTGCCATGATGAAATGTCGAAGAGTTTAGATTATAACATACACGATTGCGAATGCCACGTGGATGGCTATCAATTTTTCTCCAAGAATCACTCTTTTAGTGCAAGGGTTTTACTATGTGGGTTGCAACCATTATTAAGTGTTGTCAATCTTATAGTCATCACTGGTCTAGTCATATCTCAGTCTGTAAGTGCTATCGAATGATAAAGAAGAACAATAGAACAAAAACGTGTCAACCTTATCGCATAGAATATGATAGTTATTAGAAATTTGGTTATTCTTGGCATGATTCCAATGCTTTGTCTCAAAGTATAGGGTTCTGAATTTAATATCTCTAAGATCTCGAAGCACATTTGAATCGAAGAATGGACTGCAAAGGTAGCCTCATGAGGATTTCCATAATGAGATACTTTGGCAAGTGCATTTTCATGGCCTAGATAGGAAAAGACAAGTATGTTATAAATAGTTCACTATATGTGGCATGGGCTCTTCACTTCAATGTCTTATTAGCCAGGTGATCGTCAATGATGAAAGTCATTGAACTTCAGACTTGAGTGAAAAAACAGGGCTAAGCCCCTGGAGGGCTTCAGAGACTGGGGAAGACAGGTGGATTATAAAGTTAGGCTAGGGGAAAATCGAAGACCTATCAGGATGGGACATGGGCGAGCATCAACTGGGCCAACATTAATGAAATGGATTAACTTCCTCCATCACATCATTAGCCGATATACATACAAAATCGAGGAACAAGTATCAAAGAAGAAAGCTACAACAATTAGAGAAAAATAGATTTTTCAAGTACAAAGATATGGGCTGGACTGGTTTTACTTGAGGTCCCTAGTAAATTCAGCCCAAAGTTAAATGGGCCTATTAATATGTTCCAATCATTATGTATATTAGGTAACACAATTTTGTATTTGTTATACACCATTGTGTCTTATTCATTTATGGATTTGTATTTGGGGAAAAGGACAGAAACAACACTTCAAATTAAACTATTTCTTTGAAAATGGCCATGAAATTTAAATTTCACTTTCTAGCCATTTTAATTTACTGACTGGTTTTATACCGTTTTTACACAACTTTTATACAGGTTTTATACAAATCTTATACATAAATATTCTATATGGAAATTATACAGTTTTGATACATAATTTATATAATAACTGTATTTTTTTTTACACATTTTATACAACAATTATATAATTTGTATACACTTTCTATATATTGTACATATACATATTTGATAGAACTATACAATTTCTATACATATATCTTATATAGATTCATATTTTATTTAATAATTATATCATTTTTATATAATTTAATTATTATTTCTAAAGAATAAAAAAGCAGAATATTTGATCAATTTAAATATTTATAGTAAAAAAAATTAAAATATTTTTAAAAGGGCCGAATTGCCCAAGTTGAATATTGTATCAGTATTGTATATAGACTGTATCAGTATCGTATATGGACTGTATATGGACTACGTGGATCAAAATGACCCAAATTAGGAAAGATTAGGAAATGACCATAAAATGACATTTGTTTAGCCGACTGGACATTATTTGTCCAAATGCCAAACTTCGGCTATAATTGGGCTATTATTTTTTAAAAAGGTTATAGAGTGTCATTTTCCCTTGTATTTGTATGGTCTATGGCCCAGAGGTTTAGTTCACCAATATTCAACCACCAACTAAAAAAAAAAGTACTATTAGAGAAAATTATATGAGCTTAACTTATAACTTACATGATTATGTAAAAAGAAATTACACCATCAACGTAAACAAATAACACAAAAAAGCAAATTATATATAGTACAAAAGGTTTGCGTTCTTATTTTTCTTTTATATAATGGTAACATATTCAATGTAATTTTATAAGTCTTTTTTTGACTATTTTTTAATTTTTCCATTCTCTATAGATTCCTTTAGAAATTGTATCCAAGAAACATGACAACATTAATGTTGTTGGAATAAAGGACAATCCATTGCCCTAAATTTGGCCCTACTTAATTTTTACTTTGCAGACATCTTTGAAAAAGTATTTTTAATAGTTAATTTATTTTTATCTTTCTCCAAAGTTAACAGACTAGAAAATGATATCTAGCCAATAGGGATAAGGTCAGCCTAAGATTCCATTAAATTTTTATTTTTAATTTAGACTAGTACTTAGTTCTACAGTTTTGAGGACGACCACATAATTACTTTAAAAAAAAAATTAAACATTCATTTGATTTGGACATCTTCTATAACAATTAATCATTGATGTCTAAAGTACATAGCTATATAATCCATGTTTTTACAAGTAAATGTGGCTCTAATTAATCCACATTCTGAATACACTCAACTTTTTTGAAACTAAATTCTTTTTTTGTTTATCTTTGATATAATAATAATTTTGATCCCTTGATTATTGATAATTATATTTTTAATCCTTGTAATATTTAGTTAAGCTCTTTAAATCAAACTTTCAATAATTAGAGTGGTGCACAAATAATATTTATTTTAGTGACTCTTCAAAATTGATCGAGTTACCAAATTAATGTGACACTCGTTAATTATTCATATATATTTTATTAAATTTGTTTTGAGGGTTATAATTTTGATAATAGTCCAAACATAACATACTTCCGATATAAAGAAACTAAAAGCATTATATTCTGTCTAAAAAGTTAACTAATATATTGAATTAACATTAGAGTAAAACATCTAGTATCCCCTAAACTATGACTAAATTTGCAACGATACATTCCAACTTTACGAGGGTCCTATTACCCCCAGAACTAAATTTATCGTTTATTTGTCATCCTTTTTAGCTGATGCGACACCTTTTGTTAATCTTTTTAGCTAAAGTGACACCTTTGATATGGACTTCATTTTATGTAATAAAAGTATCACATTAGCATAAAAAGGGTGATAAAAATACGGTAAAATTGAGTTCAGAAAGATAATAGAAACCCTATGAAATTGGAGTGTGTCGTAATAATTTTGGCTATAATTCAAGGGTAATTGGATGCTTATCTCTTGACATTATAAAGATCAAAAGCAGAATTTTTTTATGAATAAGAGTAAAAAATATAGTGGATTAGTCATTATGAATGTGAGATGGGCCCAATTTGATTTTCCAGAAATTACTATCTATCTCTACGAGGCCACCTTTCAAATCACAACCTTCAAAAGTGAAAAAATAAATAAATAAAGAAGGAAAAAGAACTCTTGACAAAATTCATAAAAATAAAACAAAAGAAATAAAAAGTGAGAAGTGTTTTTAAGTGTCCCCTTGACACGACATATTCAAGGAAAGATATTACGATATTGTTATACGTGGATGAGGCTTTTCTATCTTCCTTTAGCTCTATATAATATAAATCGTTCCATTCATTCATGAAAAAATTTGTCCCGTCATCTCGAGTCATAGAACGATGATAATAATTATCCATGAAAACCTTATCAGATAGATGTAAGTGAGTTAAAAATTTTAGAAATACATCTGAAACGGATCAGTGAGATAACAGAAAGCCATAAGAATATTTTGATAATTAATTCCTGAAAAATTGTAGGAAATTTATTCATAGATTTCATCTTTGTATCGTGTGGAAATTAAGTACTAATCAATAACTCAATTACTTATTGTCCCCCCTCCCCCTCTACACAGGACACGAAGATAAAACCTATGAAAAGTTTCCTACAATTCCCAAAGAATTAATTAATGAAATATTCTAATTATTGCTTCCTGTTATGTCATTGATCCATTTCAAATGTATTTCTAAAATTTTCAATTCACTTACATTTGATAAGGATTTCATGGGTAATTATTACCGTTGTTCTATGACTCGCGATAGCGGGACAAAATTTCTCGTGGTTAGATGGAATGATTTGTACGATATAGAGCTAAAGCAAAATGGAAAAGCCTCTAGATGGAATTTCAATTATCATGGAAAGTATTTGTTTGATAAGGCACGCGGGTTAACGTTGGGTTAGACTAATTCTAGAGTTTAAAGCTTTCAACATGAGTAGGATTAAAACAGAGTACTTGAAGTGCAAATTCAGAGACAACACATAAGGTGGATATAAAAGTGAGAATCAACGCATAAGTCATTCTAAAAAAGGTAGCTTTAAGTATCTTGCGTCAATAATTTAAGGAAGTTGGGGGGGGGGGGGGGGGAGTAACAGGCGATGATATGATATATCGTGTTGAAGTGAAGTGGATAAAACAGAAACGTGAATCCGGTGTCCTATATGATAAAACGTATCACTAGAATTTAAAGATAAGATCTACAAAGTGGTTATTAGACTGTTTATGTTGTATTGGATAGAATGCTAACCAGTCAAAATTCACAAGCTTAAAAGTGAAAGTAGTGGAAATAATGATGCTTAGATGAATGAGCAAACCAACCAGGAGAAGATAAAATTAGAAGAAAAGATATACGAGGCAAGGTGGAAGTGACCTTCATAGTGGATAGGATGAGAGGAGCGAAGCTGATCAAATGACTCAAGCACGTAAATAGCAGAAACATAAATACCCTAGTGAGAATGTGTGAGGTTGGTAATCATAGACCTAAGGAGATGTAGAGATAGAGCCAAGGAGAATTGGGGTGAGGTGACACGACTTTAGCTCACCAAAGACATGATCTAAAATAGAAAAGCACGAAGATCGAGAATTAAAATAAAAAATTAATAAATAATTCTCTTTTATGTGGGAGAGCATGATTCTATCTTGGAGTATCTTATTTGCTTACTCTTCTTTTAAGTATTATTATTTTGTAATTATCCAATCCTTTAATATTATTACTATTCTTTTTTTTTTTTTTACTTTCCTTATCTTAATATTGTCATTTCTTCTCTTTTCGTTATATATTCACTAGAGATTTTTTCGCGCAAAGTGTTTTCTAAACATGTGTTTAAAAATATTTTTTTTAGTGAGAGTTTATCGAAATTAATTTTTCTACCTCAAATTAGGGATCAAATTTGTGTATACTCATCTATATTCAGACCTTATTTGTGAGATCACACTAGCAAGATTTTTTTTTTATTGTTATTGTTATAATTTAACTGAGTTCAGAAATTAATTTAAGAACATAAAAGGACTCGTGAAACTTATGAATTTAAGCATGTCATGAGAATTATGTGACTATAAAGCATGTTATTAAGGGTAAAAGAAAATTTAAAATTAAATTGTATCATAATGTAAAAATGTCATATATTTTTTAACGTTTAATTTTTATTTATTGTATTAATTTTTGAATATTTAATTTTATTATATTTGTGTATTTTGAATTTTTTTAGTTTAATTTACTTTATTAATTTATATTTCTGATGCCTTTATTCATTATATTCAAGCTATTTATAATCCTATATTTAACGGTGTTCCTAGAAGTACTTGTCAATATGATATTTTTAGACTTCATTCATAATATTATTTTTGTTTATCAACATTGTTAAAAAATATTCAATGCAGATTGTCCCTAACTTTTGATCTTGGTCGTGCTGTAAATAAAAATGATTATTTAACCGTTACTTGTCACTGGATGGATAGTAATTTTGTGATGCAAAAACGTATTCTTTCTTTTTTATATGATGAAGACCGTAAACATACTGAAGATTTTATTGTTGATTCTATTGTTAAAGTTGCCAGATTTTATGGTGTCGAAAATAAAATCTTATGTATTGCGTTTGATAATGTTTCTAATAACAAGACTGTTATAAAAATAAATTAAAATCTAAGCTATCTCTGCCGTTGCCTGAAAATTTTTATATTAAGTGTGCATGTCATATATATAATTTAATTGTAAAAGATGGTCTTGAATTTTTTGAGCGTTATATTGAAAAAATTCGTCTTGCTGTTGATTTTATTCAAGGAAATAATCAGAGAAAAAGAATTAGGGAATTTAAAATTAAATGTCAAGAAAATAGACTTGCACCGATAGTGATGCCTGAGGAAATTGATATTAGATGAAATTCTACATATGATTTTTTAAAAAACTTGTTATAAATATAGAGTTTCTATTACATTAGCTTTTAACCAAAATTGTGGTTCATTTACTGATTCTGCTGATTGCATGCTACATGATTCTGATTGGGTTGTAATTAATGATCTTGTTAAGTTTTTAGAAAAATTTTATGTAGCTACGGTTGAATTTTTCTGTGCATATTATCCTTCTATTTGTAATATTTTGGGATATATAGCCGATATTTCTGATTTGCTTAAAGAATATAAAAATAAAGATGGTTATAAAGAAGCTGTTGATGCCATGTTTACTAAATTTAAAAAATATTTTTTCCCGATTCCCCCTATTTACTTGGTTGTGCTATGTTAAATTCGTGCATTAAATATAATACTATGTGCCACTTTAGTACTATTATTTATGCTAACTTAGAAATAGCTATTAACAATGATTCTGAATCTGAAAAAGTAGAACCTGATTTGTGGATGACTATGAGTGATGCAAATGGATACATAGAAAAATTATATAATCACTATGCTGATTTATTTGACTTAGCCGTAACTACTAATATCACTCTAATTGTCGCTCCTCATCCTCCCGAGGAGCCATCATCTTCTAAAAGGCCAGCACATAGTGATTTTTCGGATTCCTTTTATGATTTACCTTGTTGAAACAGTGTTGATGAGAGAACTTACACCTCAACTTATCGGGAATAGCTGAAATATTATCTTCGGTCGCCGCCAGAGGATCGCTGACGACGGATCAACACATTGGATTGGTGGAGGAGTAATGAAACACAACATCCCGTGCTTTCAAGATTAGCTAGAGACATCTTGAATTTTCCAATGTCAACCGTTGCATCAGAGAGCGCCTTTAGTCAGGGACGACAGCAGCTTGGAGACAACCGACACTCATTGGGAGAACTCAGCAGAATCAAGTCCAATGCATGATTTTACCCCCGTTGACTTTGACTATCCTATGCAAGTTCTCGTAAAAACTAACATAAATGAGTTGAAAAAAATGATGCATAATTTCTAGATTTTTCATTCATGTAAATTATAAAATTTGGATCATTTCGCAAATCGCAATCAATAAAATTCAACATTCATTCACTCCTCCTTAGTCCTTACTTTATATCTTTTTCATTTAATGATTTAAATTGAATTTCTAGTTTAAATTTAAAACTTACTTCTAATATATTATTAATTTACTACCAAGTATTATTATTAATTTATTATATTAAGTAGCATATGTTTTATATATTTGTATATATATCTTCTATAGATGTGTATATTTAATGTATACATATGTATATGTTTTATAAATTAGTATATAACTCGATATATATTGTAGTATATACATATATTGTAGTATATGTTTTACTAAAACTAGTACATATATATTGAATGGTGCATATATTTGTATATATATCTTCTATAGACGTGTATATTTAATGTATACATATGTTTATGATTTATAAATGAGTATATAACTATATATATTGTAGTATATATATGTGTATATATCTTCTATAGACGTATATATTTAATGTATACATGTGTATATGTTCTATAAATTAGTATATAACTATATATATATTGTAGTATATACATATATTGTAGTATATGTTTTACTTAAAGTAGTACAAATATATTGAATGGTGCTTATATTTGTGTATATATCTTCTATAACCGTATATATTTAATGTATACATGCGTATATGTTTTATAAATCAGTATATAGCTATATATATTGTAGTATATATGTGTATATATCTTCTATAAATGTATATATTTAATGTACACATTTGTATATGTTATATAAATTAGTATATAACTATAAATATATATATATATATATATATATTGTAATGTATATATATTGTAGTATGTTTTATATTTAAAGTAGTACATATACATTGAATGGTGCGTATATATGTGTATATATCTTCTATAGACGT
>NW_025886401.1:26931-32275 GCF_002878395.1 Capsicum annuum
TATATATATATATATATATATATATTGTAGTGTATATATATATTGAACAATTGTAGTATATGTTTTATTTAAAGTAGTACGTATAGTCATATGTATTGAATGGTACGTATATATGTGTATTTGTGTATATATTTGTTAAAAAATATATAGTGTATATTGGAGTGTATATAGTGTATATAGTGTACATAATTGTAGTGTATATAGTGTATATTGGATTTTTTTTATTTTTTTTGTTTTTAAACTGGTTTGACCGGTTTTTTAACCGGGTTTGAATGGGTTTAACCGGGTTAGGTTAAGTGGGCCAGGTTAGGGTTGCTTTTAAATTTTTTACTGTTGAACCTGACCCCGGCCACCCACTAAACCTCCAACCGACCTGGCCCACCAACCCGGTTAAGTATCACGGGCCGATTGCAGATTGATCCGTCCCGGCCCACTTAACACCCTTATTCTAATGTCGATATTCAAAAATCAATGAAAGGTTTTATGCTCTTCTTTGTTTCAACTTATATTATTAATACAATTTTTGTTTACTTGTATTAATTTACTCATATTAATAATGCATGTATTAATTACGCAACATTTCATGTGTACTAAAATTATACATCTATTTGTAATATATGAATTAGGAATAAAACTTAACGCTCAAGTACTGCACAAATTGTATACTAATCAATATATATATATATATATATATATAAAGGAGAAATAAGACAAGGACGATGTGACACCTCTCTATGACCACCATTTCTATTTATCTTTTTTCTCCTTTTTTTGATTTTTCCATCATTTTTTGCATTGATCAATTTGTTTAATAAATAAAAAAATTATTATATTTATCATATTCAATTATATCTCATGAGTTACAAAAAACCTCCATCCATTTACATTCTCTATTTAAGTAACATGTCCCTTCAACTTTCTTCTATCAAATTCTTATGACTTGAACAATCTATATATAGGCAATGATTTACTTAGAAGACAACATTGAACTTCGTAGTCATGGTTGAATGCAAAAGAAAAAAATTAAAGTTAGTAAGTTTTCAATATATCTGGTTTTGAGCATTGAACACTTTACTTTGTATGATTTAGAATTGATTGAATTTATAGAATATTTCACATTAAAGTTAGTAAGTTTTCAATATATGTAGTTTTGAACATTGGACATTTTACTTTGTATGGTTTAGAATTGATTGAATTTTACTGAATATTTCACATTTATAATCATTTGCTAATCATGCACTCAAGTTCAATGAAGTTTATATTTTCATTTTCTTATTTTGTATCTATAGTTAAGTTTATCTTGTGATATTTATTCATGTGTTCATGGATATTCTTTGATAGCAAAATTTATATTTGTGTCATCTTCAGCGTGTTCAAATGGACCTGTTTCAAGGGAAAATGATATGGCGATATTGAGATTAAAGAATTTTGAAAGAAGAAGATCAAAATATGGCACACAGAAAATGGAGTTTGTTAACTAGCCTCGCTGCTATTCTTGGCGAAATCATCGGTACTATTGTCATTGCCAATTTCATCTTCGTCCAAAATGATCCATCCAAGTAAAGATACTAGACGTGTGATTCTCTGATTTAAGGTTGTGATGTTTGCTCCACCTTTTTCGCAAGATTGTATGCAAATAATTTTAGTGAATATAACAAGCCTTTTGAACCTAAACAAATAGTAGAATATTGTTCAGAGAAGCAAGAAGTATTCTTTGGGCAGAAGAGAAGACAGAAAAGTTATTGTTCTTTGGAAAGAAAAACCAATTGAACAAGCTGAACAATTTTTATGTTGGTAGTGTAACCTTTTTTTCTCTCTCTTTACGTCTCAAAATTTTATTACATTTTTGTTCTACGAGAGTCGATTCGACCAAATCTGAAATACATTAGATGTATATAGATTTGTCATTTTAAAAAAATAATGTTTAGAGATTTGAAAACTAACTACACGATTTGTGAGATGGAACTTTTTTTCCTTTAACAAAATAGTACTTAAATATAGCACAATTCACATATGAAAACAATAAGGTGACAAAAGAATTTCCACAGAAAAATATGTACATAATTGCTCTATGATTTTACTTTTTAACCAAATTCAGTGAAAGGAGATATTTACAATTTGAATAAAAAAACAAATACAGTTAGCAGGTGTAAAGTTTGGTTGTTTAGAAGCTAAGGGAGGTGATATACATGTTCTTGATTACTTGCATAATCTAAGACCTCAAGAACATGGTGCATTACCACGAAGAGGTGGATTCAGAATTTATATTTGATGGATTCAATTTTTAGTATTTTTTTTTTATCATGACTACAAAGTTCAATGTTGTCTTCTGAGTAAACCATTGCCTATATATAGATTGTTCAAGTCATAAGAATTTGATAGAAGAAATTTGAAGGGATATGTTACTTAAATAGAGAATGTAAATGGATGGAGGTTTTTTTGTAACTCATGAGATATAATTGAATATAATAAATATAATAATTTTTGATTTATTAAAAAAATTAATCAATGCAAAAAATGGTGGAAAAATTCAAAAAAAGGAGAAAAAAGATAAATAGGAATGGTGGCCATAGAGAGGTGCCACATCATCCTTGTCTTATTTCTCCTTTATAGATATATATTAATATATTGATTATGGAGGAAATTGAGGTTTTTAGATTTTTAATATTTAATTTAACATAAGATAAATTAATAGGATAGAGTAGGAAAAAATGCAAAAAAAGGAGAAAAATGTAAAATAAAAATGGATGAAAAACAATAAAATAAAAATGGATTACATGAAAGGACTTATGTAAATTCTCTAATTAATAGCAGATGAGAGGAATTATGTAACACAAAAAAATCTTTGATTATATATAACGTTTACTTATCACTACAATAACTATAAATATTCTTATTTACATAATTAACCCATTAGGTATAAAACAACAAATAAATAAGATTAGGTAAGACAAGCTCGAATTAAGTATATGATTTGCCTCTAATTATGATTTCTAATAAATATTATCATTTATAATACTTGAGTAATATTTATGAAAAATATTTAAGTATGAATGAAAAGTTGAAGTTCTTACATGTTAAGTATCTTTCTTCTCAATAATTTATCTTCATTCGATAAAATAGCTCATCAAAATTTTATTATTATAAATTTTTTTTATATAAATTCAACAACGTCTTACACATCGCGCAAAGCATGAACCTATTCACTAGTATATAATAATAAAGGAGAAACATAGAGAAGGTGGTGTGACATCTCTCTATGGTCTTCATTTCTATATATTTTTTTCTTATTTATTTGAATTTTTCTTCTCTTTTCTTTTGTTTATCTTATTTGAAAAATAAATTCAAAATCACTTAGATAATTACTCAATTAAATGAGAAACTTTAATTTCTTAATTGTACAGTTTCTTATAACTCTTCTCTTTTCATTTTCTATAGTTAATGAAGAAGAAGAGTGGTGTTGCTTGCTTATAAATTGTGTCAAAAGAGTACCAACGAGAATCACAGTAGTAAGGTTGATGGCTAAGGTGCCCCCTCCCACCCACCCCCCATCCCAAAAAAAAAAGGTTCTATTTTCTGTGAAAAAGAAAGAAAAGGTATAAACATTTATGTTCTTCTTCTTCTTCTTCTTCGAATCTTCTTCTTCTTCTTCTTCTTCTGCTTTTCATTTTTATTTGCAATTACATTGATCCAACAATTGAATATATTATTTCTTCCGTATGATAACTTATGGGCATTTTGCAATTGCAATTATATCTGTCATTTTCTGAAATATTGCAGAAATAGAATCAAGATTTGAAGTTTACGAGTTTGAAATTTTATTTCTCAAGATAATAAGGTCTGGATCAAAGTTATTGGATATAGTCGAACACATAATTGAAAGTCTAACTTCGCCATTAAATACAAATGAAGAAATTGTGTTGTGCATGAAGAAGTTAAATTTTTCTTAGTACTTACTTGTTCATTTTATTAAACTTTTCATTTATCTATTACATCGACATATATAGTGCATAGTAATAAATTTATATATACATATCAAGTTTGATATAGATAAGATGATATGACATCTCTTTATGATCAACATTTCTATTTATCTTTTTTTTATATTATTTATATTTTAAATTCATTTTTACGTAGTGTACTCTAAAAGCCAAAAAATAAATATAGCAATAAATGCACACAACAAATACTAAGAATGATTGGTGATTAACCACTAGAGTTGGCATGGTGGTTCAGCGGCATGTCCCGTAAGCTAGAGGTCGGGGGTTCGATCCCCGCCTCTGGCGAATGGAGTAAACTTTGTGGCCAGTTTCCTACCGCTTAATGCGCTGATAGAGGAACGGAGAATTAGTCTCACGGCTGCCGATTGTGGGGATACCTTGGGAAACCAAAAAAAAAAAGAATGATTGGTGATGGCCTCTGTTAATTCTATTTTATGTGCCATATGTACTTAGAAAAAATTTAAAAAATAAAAAATCATTTCTTTAATTTCCTTAACAATGCTGAAAAATAAGAACAACCTATTTTCATTGAAAATTTCAAAAGTCATTAATTAGCCAACCTACTATTTATGTTTCTACTATTTATGTTTTCTTATAACCTGCTAGAGGAATTTGTTTATTTGATTAATTCAATATATAACAAATGTGATAGTTATTTACAGAGAAAATGATCGAGAATTTAATTTAATTGAAAAAAAAATAAAAAGTAGAAATACTATATATGACATTCTGTGAGGATTAATCAATACAACAAATTCCTCAAAAAAAAAAATATATGGCTATGATGGTGTGAGTAAGAGGAGAGGAGGGATGAATGAGAACAAAAAAAGAAAAGGAGTGATGACTAATAATATTAGATATATGTTAAGCTTTTTTCATATAAAAAATTAATATTTATGCACTTTATTAAAATGATAAAGAATTAAATGTGTGAATAACACAAATAGTTATTTAGAATTGGTATAACGTGAAGATTGAATTGAAGTGGATTATGTTGTTTAACTTATATTAGTAGTGCTAAAAAGATTCATTAGAAATATTAATTAACTCAGAGTGCAATCCTTTTCTTGAATTTGTAGATATATTTTCAAAAACATTATATATATACCGAAATCAATAAGATGGTGCATAATTTCTGTATTATTAATATTTACACTTCTCATTTTTCTATTCTTCTTTTTGAGAATTTTCGCTTTATTGAATTTTTTATTCATCCTAACCTACGGACTAATAGAAGTCTCAAAAATAAATAGAGTGCTTAAGCATAAATAGTCTTTGCATAAGCACGAACCAGCTACGAGCAATAATGTTCTTCGTCATACATTTGAAATCATTCTTTCAAA
>NW_025886402.1:0-895 GCF_002878395.1 Capsicum annuum
TTGCTTTTCCTTCACTTCTGAAACAAAGGAGGATTCAGAACTACTCTGAACCCCTATACTACCTTCAGCAAAGTCAAACAACCTAACCCCCAATCTATCCAAATGATGTACATCACGAGCCAACTCTTTCTTACCTTCTACCACATGCGAAACACTACTCATGGACACTCTACTTAGGGCATCCGCCACAACATTGGCCTTGCCCAGATGGTACAGCACACTCATATCATAGTCCTTTAACAATTCTAACCATCTTCTCTGCCTAAGATTCAATTCTCTCTGGGTAAACACATACTACAGACTTTTATGATCAGTGAAAACATCAACATGGACACCATACAAATAGTGTCTCTAGATTTTCAAAGCAAACACAACAGCAGCCAACTCAAGGTCGTGGGTGAGGTAATTTTTCTCATGGGGTTTTAACTGTCTAGAAGCATACGCTATCCCCTTGCCCTTCTATATCAATACACAACCCAACCCAAATCTCAAAGCATCACAGTACACCACAAAACCATCAACACCATCAGGCAAAGTCAAAATAGGGGCTGAAGTTAGTCAAGTCTTCAACTCCTGAAAACTCTTCTTACAAGATTTGGACCACAAGAACTTCACTTTCTTTTGGGTCAACCAAGTCATAGGAGATGCTATAGAGGAGAAACCCTCAACAAAACGGCGGTAATAGCCAGCTAAACCCAAGAAACTTCGAATATCAGTCGGAGAAATAGGTCTAGGCCAATTTCTAACAGCTTCAGTCTTTTGGGGATCAACTCTAATACCCTCAAAAGAAATGATATGACCCAGAAAAGCAACTGACCTTAGCCAAAACTTACACTTACTGAACTTGACAAATAACTTATGATCTCTAAGGGTTTGCAAGACAGTTCGAAGATGA
>NW_025886402.1:995-1993 GCF_002878395.1 Capsicum annuum
CAACCAAGTCATAGGAGATGCTATAGAGGAGAAACCCTCAACAAAACGGCGGTAATAGCCAGCTAAACCCAAGAAACTTCGAATATCAGTCGGAGAAATAGGTCTAGGCCAATTTCTAACAGCTTCAGTCTTTTGGGGATCAACTCTAATACCCTCAAAAGAAATGATATGACCCAGAAAAGCAACTGACCTTAGCCAAAACTTACACTTACTGAACTTGACAAATAACTTGTGATCTCTAAGGGTTTGCAAGACAGTTCGAAGATGATCAGAATGTCCATCCTCACTACCGGAGTACATCAGTATATCATCGATGAACACTATAATAAACATATCCAGATATGGTCTGAACACTCGATTCATAAGGTATATGAAAGCTGCTGGGACATTAGTTAACCCGAAAGACATAATAAGAAACTCAAAATGGCCATAACGAGTTTGGAAAGCGGTTTTTGGGATGTCATACTCCCTAAATTTGAGTTGATGATAGCCGGAACGAAGGTCTATCCTTGAGAAATAACTTTCACCTTGCAATTGGTCAAACAAATCATCTATTCTCAGAATGGGGTACTTATTTTTTACGGTGACTTTATTCAGTTGGAGGTAATTAATATACATACGCAAAGAGCCATCTTTCTTTCTCACAAAAAACACAGGAGTACCCTAAGGAGACACACTGGGCCTTATGAAACCCTTATCTAGTAGATCTTTGAGTTTCTCTTTCAACTTCTTAAGTTCTGTAGGGGCCATACGATAAGGAGGAATAGAAAAGGGCTGACTATCGAGAAGAAGATCAATCCCGAACTCTATCCTTCTTCTTAATCTTGTCTGCCTCAATCTGTTGGGCATGAGTCATCAGCTTAGAAAGATTCATCTCACTATTCAGCATAGCAGACCTACACTCCTTAACCACATAAGTAGACACTCCAGTCACAAACTTACTCATACTAGCCCGATTATCAGCCACTAAGTCAGGAGCATACTTGGCCAACTGATTG
>NW_025886403.1:0-5552 GCF_002878395.1 Capsicum annuum
ATCAGGACCCTCCTGAAAAATGGGATTTTACTTTATGTTCAGGACCCTCCTGGAAAATGGGACAACGCTTTCAAAAATGAAATACTACTTTATTATAATTCTTGTTTGGGATAATTTTCGTTCTAGTTTTAATTTTGGGTTTCAGGAGCCCGCCTGAAGAACAGGGTGATGAAATAGCGAGTCAGGAGCCCGCCTGAAGAACAGGATGATGAAATAACAAGTCAGGAGCCTGCCTGAAGAATAGGGTGAAGAAACAAAAAGTCAAGCAACAAAGCGAAGCAATTGAAAGCCAAGCAATAAGTTGAAAGAAATTGCAAGCCAGGAGTCCGCCTGAAGAATAGGGTGATGAAAGTTGAGTCAAGAACCAACAGAAACTGTATAGATAGGATTTTTGTAATTTCATTTATGTTTTAACTTGTAATTTTCATTTTGATGTAATGACAGAGCCGCAGACCGGAACCTCGATGGAACCTCACTCGACTCTCCAACTCGGTATTGTCCACCTCTTCTAATCCTTTGAAATACCCGTGACTTGATTCTCTCATAATTTGGGTAGGAAGGATGTCTTAAGTCAAGACCCGATTATCCTTCTTCCTTCTGTTTCTTTCTTTGAATAATGGTTGGGTCAAAATTTGGTCTCGCTGTCTACTTCTTTGCATGATAACACTTCGTGTTTACATGCAAAGGGGGCATGATGTAGACACCTAATTTCGTCCCTCCCCGATGTTGTTTTTACCCATTCTTATTTTATCCTACCGTGTACCCTCACCCATGTTATTATACCCTCACAAAATACAAAAAAATAAATAAATAATAAAATAACAAAATCCCTAACAAAACCTATCCTAACTAATTCTATCTTATCCTAACAACCTACCCAATCAAAATAAACCACACCACCCCATACCCTACCCCACCTACCCTACCCCAACACCCACCTCACAATATATATACACATACTCTCACGTAAAAAAGGAGGGGATCAGTAACCCAAAAGAAGAAACAGAGTAGATCCCAAAAAAAAAAAAAAATTTTCTTCTTCCATTTCTATCATCTTCTTAACCTCACACCATTAACACACAAACCTCACGATTCACACACACACACTTGCTCTAGCTGGAAAACACTTGCACACACACACTCAGTAAGGAGAAACAAAAAATGGAGGGCGTTTGACGGAATCCGACGAAGGAATAGGGAAAGCGGCGAGAAATCAAATTTCCGTTCAAGATTTTTCCGGCGACCTAAGTGCCAGACTCAGTTTCAGCGTTAGTTGTTCGAATCAGTCTGGTAATCGCCCAAATCTTTTTATTTTCCTTCAATTTTTGGACGAGATTTAGCCGGAATCCGACCGTTTAGTTGTTTTTCAGTCACTGTTCTGGCGAGTCTACACTGATTCGGAGCTTCGATGAGTTGCCAATGGCAACCCAGTTGTGATTCAGTTACGGGTTTGAGAGAGAAATTGAAAACAGATGAGATTGAGAGAGAGAGTTGATCAGAGTGAGGAAAATAACGAGGGTAGTGTTTTCCGGCGAAAGCTTTACCAGAATCGCCACCGGAAAAGTACCGCCAGTTTTCTTTATTACACCGTCACTGGAAAACATAAACCAATAGCAGATTCTTACTGAAATTGACCTTGTTTTGAATCAATTTTTGCATTAGTTTTGAGTACGGGTTTGGTTGTTTTGTTGCGATTTTCTATGTTCGTTCATCGGTCTTCATACTAGTTCAAGGATTTCTTTTCTATTTTGTCTCGATCGGTTCATCGTGGTCAGTTTGGAGTTTCCATTTTGGTGCTACCGAGTTTGGATTTGGTTCGCCGTTGAGGTTCTCTATTCGGGATTCCAAGTCCGGGTTCTCTTAAACATTATTATTATCAACAAATCTGTTCTTCGAAGGTCCATCTCTTGACTCTACTCTTTTATCTCGAAATTGGTTAATGTCATAAGTTTGTGGTGTGGCTTTGAATATTTTGAGCAAAATATTAATTGTTGGTGTGGATGACTTGTATGCCTAAGTGCGAATCTTCGTTGGATGTATATGTTTGAAGTTGATTTTAGATTTTGAAAAGTGGTTTGATAATCGGAAGATTTGTTAACCATGGCTTGAGGATTAAACTTGTTGATTTGGGGGTCGGGATTGAAAAATTGATAATCAAATAAGTTGAAGGTTGTTTGTTTTGATTCATTACTGACTATTGTCGAATTGGATAGTATCATGATAGGTCAAGTGGGTAGGCAATCGTAGGTTCGGGTAGGCAAAATTTAGAAATAAGTGTTTCGTTAGATGTTTGAATGTGAAGTATGTGTTGAATGTTTTCTACTTTATCGCATTCGATGCAAATGTATTCATTTAGCCGGGGAATGCCCCGAGGTCTTTTGTACTTATTCACCGGGGAATGCCCCGACGTATCATGTTGGCGGAAAATGATCCTGATGAAGGCCCGCGGCATCGGGTAAGGCATTGGAGCTTAGTCTAGATTTGGTTTAGAATAGGATTTATATCTTTGTATTTTTCTATTTTTGGACTGTATAATTGGACTGGACTTTACATTTCGGATTGTTTTGTTTTGTTTATTGTTTGATTATTTTGCGTGCTTTTGTGTGGTGTATACATTTCTTAATGTCAATCTAGCCGATACGCTCTGCCAAGCGACCGTGGTCAAACCACGGGATCGAGGGGTGCCTAACACCTTCCCGTCGGTCAACAGAATTCCTTAGCCGGAGTCTCTGTTCGCAAACCAGTTTAAAGAGTCAAATGGTTTTGAAAAGAATTTTTCAATGGTGACTTGGCACACCAGATTATGCCAAGTGGCGACTCTGAATAAAAAAATATAAATAGTCCTTTTTCGAAACAAATTCTCATCTTTGTCACTTTAATAATAAAAACCCTTTTGACCCTTAAAACATAAACATTTTTTTGGAGTACGTAAAAAGGGGGTGTGACAACCAGTCTAGGCACGCTACGTTTTCTACCACATGTGAGTTTTCAGAAAATGAACCATAACGACAAAGAAAATAAAACATACCAAAACCAAGAGAAAAGAGGAAAATTTTGTAACGGAGAAGCTAAATAGCCTGAGGACAGTTACACATCTACTGCATTCAAATAGATCGAGGCGATTCTACTTTAATAAACTAGAGCAAAATAGGTGAATAGAACATTGTAAAATACCGGATTTTTAGCCGTTTAAAGTTGATTTTATCCTTTCTCAACGGGTCAGTAACTTGAACATCCAAATACCCTTTTCTAGGTCTACCACTACAATTTTGCTAATTAAAGTCCAGGAATTCTTAGAAGATGATTGCTATTGACCCAAATAAAACAAGGAAGCTGCAACATTGATTAGACCTAAAGGAACTATTCCAAACTACCGTAACTAAAGTTAAGTTTTTCCATGAATCAAACAGGAACAAAGAAAACTCAAGCAAGAAAGAAGCAATGGAAATTCAAAGCACTTGCAAAACAGACTAAAGCTAAATGGGCATATACTTGATTGAAAGTTTCGAATTTAGATGAAGATTATAATGAATCAAAAGAGACATAATAAACTCAATTTCTATGCCAAAAGAAACATTACCTAGAGTAGAAAGGCAAAATTAAATGACTATCTAAAAAAATATCAAATCAAGAACAACAAGCACCTTATCTAAAACAACAATTCGATTCTCTTTGTGATACCCTACGACTCTTAAAGCCTCTACAGCAACAAATCCAGCATTTAATCATACTAAAAATTTATTCACGACTATAGAAGATCAAGATGAAGCAGAAACAGATGAAGCTTAACGAAAAAAGAATGTTACCTTTTCGGGAGCGGCAAAACAAGACAACGAACTAGTACGGAGATCACGACCACCGGAAAACTTCTTCGCCTTCAACTCGACACTCTAATTTAGCTGACAAACTTTTGAAACAAGAACAGAATTTCTATTTGAGACTGAATTTTTTCAAGAATCTTTTTTTCTTCTTTTCTCTTCTCTCTCAATTTTTCCGAACCAGAGATTTTTTAGAAATGTTCCAACTCCTTTTCTTTCTCAATTTTCCTAAGATTTCAGAGAATCATACTGCTTGTAGTTCGACTCAATCGGTAGAAAAGATAGTCTTTTATTTCAGACGATCTTTGGCTCAAGATGAGTGACAAGTTGATCGAGTTGCGGAAAAGAGGCTTGTAACTTCTTAAATATGAATGTGGGATCCTTCTCATTCATAGGGAATAACTTACCAGGACATAATTTCCAGAACTCTAAGTGTGTTGTCACCCGAATTTGAAAGAAAGAAATGGTTACCCTCGGTATGAGTTTAGAAATATCCCAAAGGTGAAGAAGAAACCAGAATATCCTAAAAATACCCACATGACTTCTAATAGGGGTGTGGTTAGATGGTGGTGGTGATCACCTTTTAGCTCGTGTCCAGAGAGTTTGATGCCCCTCTCTAGACTATGTCCCGTTTTGCTGCAAAGAAAGAGTTCCACGTTGTGATGCGTCCTATCTGAAGTCATCCACACCTGTGGTTTTGATTTGAGATTTTCATCCTCTCGGATGATCTCGACAGTGCTTCAAGCAAAAGTGTCAGTGCTAAACATAATTCACGAAAGAGGTCTGTAGTCTTTTACCATATCTCCACGTAAGTTGTGGCCTGAAAAGCAGAGTCATATCTTTTTGTACCTATTTGGAAAGAAATAACTGGCAACAAACAAACACAACAACCCTTTTGGTTATTGTGTAATTATGACATTTGTCAGTTGAATGTGTCTTCAAAGTGGGGTGGCCCTTTTGTACACCGACGATACTTTATGCATAACGGTCCCTACAACCATGCAATCTTGTGCTGGTGTAGCAACCCTTTTGGTTACCTATATCACTTGTTGTATGTGGAATGATAACCTCTCCGATTATAGCTGATGATCGATTTATAAATTTTCTTTAAATTGCCAATCTTTGGATGATCTTGCGCATTATTTGATGTTGGATACGAGGCAACTTACAGATATCCTTTGAATTTCTAGCTTTTAGGTAATCCTTCACATTATCCGACTTTGGGTAAGAGATGACTTACAGATATCCCTCCAATTGCTAGCTTTCAGGTGTTCCTCCACATCATCCGACCTTGGATACAATATGACATAGATAATCCCTCAAATTGCTAGTCTTTGGGTAATCCTGCACATAATCGATCTTGGATATGATGTGGCTTATAGAGAACCCTTGGACGTATCAATTTGATAATCTTGCATATTCTCCGGTAAGGATTTAGTTGTGACTTATGGATAACCTTTGAACTATTGATTTTTGGGCGATCTTGCATACTATCCAATTAGGATGTTGTTGTGGCTTACGGATGACCTACAGTCTATCAAATCATAGGTGATCTTGTACACTATCCTATTTCAAATAATATGACTTATAGATGACCCTCAAATTGTTAATTTTTAGGAAATCTTATGTATCATTCATCCTTAGATAACGACTTAAAGGCGTTCCTTCAAATCGCGTGCTCTTAATGCATTCAAATGGTGATTCATAAAAAAATGAGATATACTTAACGCCAGC
>NW_025886403.1:8552-13264 GCF_002878395.1 Capsicum annuum
ATGTCAAAAGATATAAAATGACAATGATATCCTCGGTGCTGGCGTTACTATCTAGCGCGTCAACAGATATTGAATGATGATGGTATCCTCGACGCTAGCGTTTCTGTCTAGCGCATCAATAGATATTGAATGATGATGAAATCCTCGATGCCAGACTTTTTGTCTAGCGTGTCAACAGATATTAATTGATGATGATATCCTCGACGCCAGCATTTCTGTCTAGTGTATCAATAGATATTAAATGATGATGATATCCTCGATGCCAACATTTCTGTCTAGCGTGGCAACAGATATTAAATAATGATAATATCCTCGACACCAGCATTCTATCTAGCGTGTCAACGTATATTGATTGATAATGATATCCTCAATGCCAGTGTTTTTGTCTAGCGTGTCAACAGTTATTAAATGATAATGATATCCTTGACACCAACGTTTCTGTCTAGTGTGTCAACAGATATTAAATGACCCTTTCGGCAAATGGTAGGAATGGCCCTCTTGGCAAATAGTATGAATGGCCCTCTTGGTAATGATATGAAATGGCCCTCTCGGGAAATGATATGAAATGGCCCTTTTGGCAATGATATGCGATGGCCCTCTTGGCAATGATATGTGATGGCCCTCTTGGCAATGATATGCAATAGCCCTCTTAGCAATGATATGCAATGGCCCTCTCGGCAATGATATGCAGTGGCCCTCTCGGTAATGATATGCAATGGCCCTCTTGACAATGATATGCGATGGCCCTCTTGGCAATGATATGCAATGGCCCTCTTGGCAATTTTAAAAACTGTTTCACCTGAGTTTGTTTGTCTGTGTCTTGCTTTCTACATGTACCTGTACTTGAAGTAGATGATTAGTAGACACACAGTCGCTTTTGCTAGTGACTATTTTTAGAAAAATTGTAAATACAATAGTTGTAAAGAAGACAAGACACTTTTGTTTGTCCTCCATGATCTCAAAAAATGAGATGGACAATTCAAAAGGTCCTCAATAAATGGGTATTAAACCCATATTTAGGGCTACCCAAAAAGTACCGTTATTAAGCATTATATGCTCTGTTATGGCTCCCGACTTGCTTGGGGATTTTCCAAAAGAAACGCTAATTTTTGTGTATTTATCCCTCCATCCATAAAAAATGATTAGTTTGAATGAAACTACTCCGTGTTGACCTCCTTTGGTCCTTGATTTTCCCCTCTCCATCTTTCAGGTACTTCGTCATGTTGGGACTTCCACCCATGACTCCCCATCCCAATTGATGTCTAGGCAATCACTAAGTAAAAGATTTATATAGAATTTTGAAATTAGTCTTAATTTTTAGAAGATAGTTTCGAAAGCTTATATAAAACTTTAGAAGACCTCTGCCAGTCATGTCATGTAATAGCTCAACGAACATCTGCCTCTTGATTTTGACTATATTTGACAGAGGATTTCCAAACCTCATCATCATTGTTGGAGGGTTCTTCAAATAGTTCTGTCATAGCTAAAAATTGAGTCTACCTAGACTTTGTCATAATTGGTGGCTTCAAAGCTTGGCTAAAACCTCTGGTGCTGGAGAATTTGAAATATATTCTAGTATTGGTGGAAATTTTGAGGTCTCCCTCAAAATTTCTGCCCTAGTTTAGAGTAGTCTAAGATGATACCATCTTGAGTGGATCTGAAGTATTTGCTGATATTCATCCTCTTTGTTGGATGTTGATATTCTCTTGTGAATTTTTGAGATTCCTTCTCAAAAATTCTGCCCCAGTTTTCATTTCCTGGGGTTATATAACCGAGCCGTTGGGGCGCCTACGTATCCCGTTGAAGCAAGAATCAGGTCAAACGTAGTTCAAGACTATGCTAAGGATATATAGAAAAATCTAATGGGTTGACTGAAGACGACATCGGCCGCCTACGTATCCCTTTTGTTGGGAATTCAGTTCATCACGTAGTTCATACATAAAGGAAAGGATACATTGTCTAAGGGGTTGACCGAAGCGACATAGGCCGCCTACGTATTCCTTTTTGGGAATTCAAGTCAAACGTAGTTCATACATAAACTCATAATGGCCCTAAAAATACTCTTATCCATCTTACTAGGATATAAATAAGTATTTCTATGGATGACATGACGTTTGCATTGCGTTTGTCTTGATAGAAAAAAGGATCAAATGTCCAATGAAGTCATCGCCTTCCTAGTTAACCATCTCAGTTTCCTCCAGATTAGGATTCTTTGATTCTCGAACTCTTTGACTCTTCTATTGACTGTTTTAGGGCTACTATTATTTTGCTTCTTGACATGACATGACAATGGCAGATTTTAAGTTACTTATATGACGGGCGATGAGTCATGAGTGGAGTGGAGGTCCAATTCAACAATGTTTCCTCCAATTAATCTTTCATGATCCCGTTTATCTTGGAAAATTCTTCCCTCATATTTTCCCTTATTCCTTCCTCAAGACTATCGCTTACAGAGTTGAAAAATGATTGGTAGAGTCCAGTTTACTACTAGTCATTTTTCTTTTCCTGTAACAAAGATATAGTCAAGAAGGGGATCTCTTATTCATTTTGATCTGGTGAAGTAGGGTCATTTTGTGCCAACACAGAGTAGTTTCTATTACCTGCAAAGTAAAAACAACTCAAACGCTGACGTGTTAGATTTCGTTAGTAAT
This sequence comes from Capsicum annuum, assembly GCF_002878395.1. Lineage (NCBI taxonomy): Eukaryota > Viridiplantae > Streptophyta > Magnoliopsida > Solanales > Solanaceae > Capsicum > Capsicum annuum. The sequence continues at coordinate 11,204 of NW_025886403.1, forward strand.
AAGTAAAGCAAGATGATAAGGTAGGAAGTAAACACATAGAGTTGTTTCTCATATCATGCGAATTAATCCATGAAGTAATGATGACTCGAGAATTTCAATGAACATGATTTTTCTCAATGATATGGATAGGTGGAATTTGTCGGGAAGGTTCGACTCTTCTTCTTCCTTCAAGAAAGTAGAGGACAACAGAGCTTTTAGAGATATGGGTCGGGCCGAAAAGCTGCCTACGTATCTCACGGAGGATAAATCAGGCCCTACGTAGTTCGAACCTATAATGACATTTTCTGATTCTAAAGTCAACTTTCAGGAATTGGTAGTGATCATTTTGGAAGTTTTAAGAATGACTACGGACTTTTCTGAGAAACTTGGGAGACTTGGAGTACTTTTGGTCGGACTTTTGTATAGTGGGGTATATTTCTGCCTAGAGATGTTCTATGGAAAATGGGATTGGATCAGTTCGCCTTTGATTCGAATCAATATAACACGTATAAGCACATAAACAGTTATATTACACAAGCATATTGTAATAAACGTGCATCCTTAGGTGACCCGTTTGAGCCAAGGGTTTAGGCCTAACGAATTTTGAAGAAAATATACGCCTATTTAAAGCCAATCCATTATCCCCCAAAACTCCTCATTATTGGCAACATCCATTAATGATCAAGCGATTGTCGTATAAATGTGCCATAGATGCCATGCAACTGTCTAAATCGATTAATTTCTTGCTTGGCTTGTTTCAATTCCTTCGTCAATCGGTGCACGATTGAGGCATCCTTATACAAAAGTGAGTAAAGAAAGTCTTCTCCCGACCCCCAAAGGATAATGAATTGGATTAAACAAACATATATTTCTTCAACACATAAATATGATTCGTCTGTAATTGACTCGGAGTCAATAGATGCATGACAAGTTTTCTAATGTGCCCAATACCCCCTTCGGGTATTGGGTCGTCCTAGGCTCATGCCTAAAATAGGGTTTTAGTTTTGCTCTATCCTAGGTGTCTAGAGTGGGTTTGAACAAGGTTCCCAAGAGGACGACTTGGGTTTAAAAATACGAGCATCCATCATACGACTCACATGCTAATAAGCCGTTCGTATTTCCAACACATTATTGGAATTGAACAATAGGGGCCGGGACATCCATGAAACCCCAAAACAGTTTAAATAATGCAGGAATATGCCATGAGATGCGATAGTTAAACTTTATAGAATCGAAACATATTAACACATAAACAGTTAATCAAAAGATGAAGTCAAACATTTGGTTAGAACCTAGTTAAAATTCCCCAGAAGAGTCGCCATTTTTGTTTTGCGGAAATTTTGACTTTTGAAAGAGAGTCGCCACTTAATTTTGAAAAGGAATTAAGAAACCTTTAGAGAGTTACTTCAAACGATTCAAAACGGAAAAATCGTTTTAAGTTAGAGATTCTAGATAAGAGATTCCTATTAACATTTTAGGAAGGTGTTAGGCATCTAAAACGTCCTCTAACTTGCGGTTATCCAGACTGTTTGAAAATCGTCTTTTGATTAACTTCGAAAAGATTAATTTTGTCGAAAAGTGATTGATATTTTTAAAAGAGAGTGATTTTGAAAATATTTTGGTGTTTATGCAAAACTAGTTTTTTAGCTACTTAACTAAAAATTTAACTAGGTTCGCCAAGCACATAAGGAAAACAAACATAAAGAACAGAGGGAAAGAGAGGAAGTAAGGGATTTAGGCCATCGGCCCAAATCAATGAGACCTATCCTAGTTTGAATGGGCTCTCAACCCATTTCACCTGTCCTAATCTAATTGTCGAGCCTTTGGCTCGAATCTTGCTCCACCTGTATGAGATACAACCTTGGCTTCGTGGCCCAAATGAATTAATAAAATAAATAAATAAAGACAATAATAATTAAACGAAAATGAAATAATAAATGAAACTTTTGTCTCTTAGCGGCTTCAAACGTAGGACTTTGATCCATTTCCTTCTCTCAAATCCTCGTGCTTATACGTCATGTAATTTGTTTTAGGCTTTCTCTAGGAATTGACTAGGAAGATGGGCCCCCACTAGCCCATTGC
>NW_025886404.1:0-6960 GCF_002878395.1 Capsicum annuum
CATTTGATCCAAAAAGCAATAAAACCAAGCCATTCAACACATGTTTCAAGTATTCAATATTCCACAATTCCTAAAAATTCACCTACTCCTTATCGTTTGCCTACCCGTTTCGACTTAAAGTATGATACTACCACATTAAACATCAACAATGAATGAAAATACGACAATATTCACTTTTTATCGATTTTTGCAATTCCCGCCCCAAAACAATCCATTATATTTCTCAAACGAGGTACCATTTCATCACATAATCCAAGTAAATGAACGACGCATCAACACAAGCACCTATCCATCACCAACGGAGAACTCAACATCAAACATTCAATACAATATATCAAATATGACAAAACAATGAAATAAAAGAGAGTGAATAGAATTGGACCTCAATTTTTATTTCAATCCGTCAAAATTTTGATTGGAACTTCAATCGGAATACCTCGAACAATAAAGCCTCGACTCTGAACTCACAAAATGAATAAAACCCAACACTAAACTAATCTCCGAGCAACCCGAATGAGCGTTTCGCTATCGTGGTTGTTTTCCGGTGGAAATGGATGGGAACGAGTCTACATCAAGGGTTTTGGTTTGTTTCTTTTCAAACTTTTTCGCCGAAACTGACCTGGACAGTTAGACGGAGGGGTTTTCCGATAGAATAAGCCAAAAACAGGGATGAGGGTGGCTGGCAGTGTATTTCTGGTAGTGAATCCGGCGAGTACGTCGCCGGAAAACAAACCAAGGGTCGTTTTGCCTCTTTCTCCTCTCTCTCGCGTTCACAAATCACTTCGCCCTCAATTTACTGTTTTTCCTTCGATCTCTATCTTTATCTCCCTATCACTCAGTTTTCTCTCACAATCGCTTTATTTTATTTTATTTTTTTCTTTTCTTCTGATTTTTCAATCTAGGTGTGTACCATGTTCGATGGTGAGTGTGCATGGCCTGAGGTGTGTGTGCTCTACCGTGAATTCAGAGATTTTGTGCTCGGTGTGTGTGGAATCTTTAATAGGTTCCTTTCGGTTATTTTATTTGTTGTCCTCCCCCTGTTATTTGGATGATGATGATATATGGTGAGTATATGCTAGTGTGATTTTTGAGTAAAAAGGTGCCAAGATTCTATTAATAAATTCAATAACTAGAATTGTTTTGCCATAAGAGAAAAGATAAATTTTTGATAGAATTAACCTATCTTAAAATACATTTTAATTACTAGAAAGAGATCACTTCTATTTGGACTCCGTTGGTGGCAACTTGTAACGACACATGGGACAGTTTGGGTTTTTAAGAAGCCAAGTCTCGATGCAGCCATAATGGAAACTGTGGCTGCAAGGCAAGCTGTATTGTTGTGATCTAGGTGAGTAACTCTCCTTGCATATCACACACTCATCTGTCCATTCATTTTCTGGAAGATGAACTCTTTACAAAGACTGTATTATTGATCTTACTACAGGCAGCGACATGAATTCTCTCTCTAGCTTACTCAGTTAAAGTCTGTACTAATTCCCTTTCATAATTCTCATCAAAATGCATGCACCAACAATTTATTGTGTTCCTCACAGCATCTTATATATCCCCTTCACGGGCTTCAATCCATTGTAATTTTTCATACAAAGATGGTTCGTTAGATTGTCCCGATCCCTTGATTGCTTTATGAGTAACTCTCCAAACTATTTATCCAATCTCATCATATTGGTCTTTAACAATTTTGGATTTGGTAGGTTCAAATTCTTGAGGAGATACATAAAGTTTCTCAACAATTATCAGGCTCACATAAGCTGTATCATTATCTTGCAAAGGAGGTGCAAGGTTCTGTGTTGTACGAGCATACTCCAAAATTTGTTTGATTAAATCATGTTTGCTCTCCAAGATTTTCTCAAGACCATCCCACTTAATTCCTTCTAGGGGACAATGCAAGATAGTTTCTGAAGGCAGCACTATGTCAACAATATCCCATGATAATGAGTTGTACTTCCCATACCACTTAGTATGAAAGGGGTACTCTTCGATAATGTTGTCATCACAAGTCAAAGCAAACTTGACAAGTAGATCAATCTCCAAGTTAAAATTGTTGCCTGAAATATTGACTTAATAAGGAAGAGTACTTCTAGCATTATGAAATTAGGGAAACACTTGAATTTGACTAGCAGATGTGGATGACTCCATTATTTGATGAAACTAATCGAAGCGTAAATATTGAAGTTTGCAACTGGACTCATAAGTATATATAGAGGAAAAAAAGGGTGTTTTCCCATTTTGTGAAGGATTAGGACTTGCACTTGGATTCCTAGCTGTAACCAAAATACTCATGAAATAACTTACCAAATATATACGGATAAACATAAAGAAAAAGTGTAAACATATGGTTATCTTGATTACCACGGAAATCCATTTAAATACATTATATGATTATATTTCTGACCAATTAGATTAATTATACTAGTCAAGTATACATGCTTTGGACGCGTGTCTCGTGTTAATCAATAAAACTATACATAAATGAAAATTTTAATGAATTAAAAAATTTTTTTGCTCATCAAAGAAAAAGATGTAGAGGAAAATTAAACCACAATTAATGGAGCATTTAATGTACATACTAGAGGAGCATGACACGTGTCAGCACGGGCCCAACATTAAGATATTTATTTGTCTTTTCAATCTTGATATATTTAAATAAATTTTTTTAATTAAAGGATTGCATATGTTTTCTAGGATTCATCCGGAATCTAGCATGAGTTCAACATATGTTATTTTAATACGTATTTAGATAATTTAAGTTGTTAACTATTTTAATTTATAATTTTTTTTGTGTAATTTTTAAATTAATATACGTTACTTTTCTTGTCCAAATTATTGGGCATTGATAATCAATTATATCTTAAAAATAATTGAAGTTTTAAATTATTGTGATTTATAATACTTTTTTTCTATTCCAATTTCAGTGACACTAATATAATTTCAAGAGTCGACCAAATATTTTATATCTTTTAAATTTTTTAAGTTGTTAATTATTGTGATTTCTAGTATTTTTCATGTAATTTATTTTTGAAATATGTAATATATTAAGTTTTTTTTAGATAATTTAAGTTGTTAACAATTGTAATTTATAATACTATTTATATAATTTTTGAATAATATATGCTACGCTCCTTGCCCAAAATTTTGTGTCGACGACAACCAATTATATTTTAAAAATAATTTAAATTTTTGATCATGGTGATTTATAATATTTTTTCTATCTCAACTTATGTGGCACAATGCTTACATGACCATAATAATTAATTAGGGGTGATATAGTAAATTAACGACTTAAGCAGCTGAAGTAGAAATCAGTCAATTTGTTAAAAAAAAATTTGTTAATTATTGTTATTTACAGTACTTTATATTTCATTTTCAAATAATGTTTATTACTTCATATCTTCTTCTGTCTCGTCCCAATTTATGTGGCGCTAATATAATTTTCATAGTCAATCAAATATTTTATGTTGACATATCATTTTGTTATTCTTATTTTTCTAATACATAAATGACTTATAATAAGGAGTGATATAGTAAAACCATCGTTCGAAAGATGAAAATTTAATTTAAAACATTAAGAGTTAATTTCGTATTTTATGTCTATTTTATTTTTCTTTAAATATTAATTTTTTTTAATACCTAGATTACTCATAATAATTAATTAAGAGCGATTAATTATGTTATTACTATAAAAATTAATATAATTTTATTATATCAAAAAGTAATCATCGATAATTTACCGGAATAGTATATTAATTAAACGGTGGTCGTTAAGGTTATAAGGTTATAAGGTTAAACGGTGGCCGTTAAGGTTATAAGGTTGTTTACTAATATAAGGTTATAGGGTTAAACGGTGGCTGTTAAGGTTATGAGGTTGTTTACTAATATAAGGTTTTTTACTTAACGCTGGTTATAAGGTTAAACGGTGGTCGTTAAGGTTATAAGGTTGTTTACTAATATAAGGTTATAAGGTTAAGCGGTGGCTGTTAAGGTTATAAGGTTGTTTACTTAACGGTGGTTATAAGGTTTAACGGTGGTCTCTAAGGTTATAAGGTTAAACGGTGGCTGTTAAGGTTATACGGCTGTTTACTAATATAAGGTTATAGGTTAAACGGTGGTCGTTAAGATTATAAGATTGTTTACTAATATAAGTTTGTTTACTTAACGGTGGTTATACTGTTAAACATTGGCCTTTAAGGTTATAAGGTTATAAGTTTAAACGGTGACCGTTAAGGTTATAACGTTACAAGGTTATTAGGTTAAATGGTGGCCGTTACAGTTATAAGGTTGTTTACTAATATAAGGTTATAAGGTTAAACGATGGCCGTTAAGGTTATAAGGATGTTTACTAATATAAGGTTAAATGGTGGTCGTTAAGGTTATAAGGTTGTTTACTAATATAAGGTTGTTTATTTAACGCTGGTTATAAGGTTAAACGGTGGTCGTTAAGGTTATAAGGATATTTAATAATATAAGGTTATAAGTTTAAACGGTGGCCGTTAAGGTTATAAGGTTGTTTACTAATATAAGGTTGTTTATTTAACGGTGACCGTTAAGTTTTATGTATAGATTAGGCTTTAAACGGTGGCCGTATAGATTAGCAGGTTTTTCTCGAAAAATAAAACTATAACCTTTATGCAACAGGAAGAGAATATACATGGTCTCAACAAATCTTCAAATGTAAGATCTATCACTTTCAACTCCAGAAACAAAGTGGAAAACAAAATAGTGCTAACCCGGGGTCTTCTCCTCGTCTAAGAGCACGCTCAACTTCAGAGTCACCAGTGTGATTGCGAAACCAATCCTGAAAATAATGATAAATGTGATGCCTAAAGAATTAAAGAAATCCAAACAACAAAATTTCTTATAAGACAAAAGATTTTACCCTCAGGCGACCAACAAAAATCTGAATGACAGAAGCACCAGCTTGACAAAAGCTAAGAAGTCGAGACAAAAGTTTCTAATAGGCTTAGGTTAGAAAAGGAAATTCCAAGCATTCACCCGCAAGATATATTGCATGTGGACTTTGAATGGAATTGGAAGTGCCAAGGTTTTGATCGCTTTTACTACTGTTCTTAGCTTTGGATCTAGTGGCACCTGCAAATGAAAAAGTGTTAGTGCCTGTTGACCCCGTTAGAGAAAAAAGCTGCTAAGGAACCTCTGGTGCGACTTGTAGGGGATTGAATTTCACTTTCATCAATTGCTGAATCAGTTAACTCACTGGAAGCATGAGAATTTGATTCTGACTCAGCACATGCTGGTTCTGAAGGGGAACATTCTGTTTCTGCTTCCGTTGATGGATTAGTGACTTCAGAATCTGTTACATGATCAAGAAAATGAAGTTACAGAACATTCAAGAGAACCAAATAATGCATTGTTGCCCGCCCCTTCCCATCATAGATCATCAGAAATACAGCAGATACAACAATCTGCACCATGTTTGCACATTGACTTTGAAAGTTTTCTCAATCCATTTTGCCTCTAGCCTCTTTATATATTTCCAGCTCTCTCACCAAATAACTTGAGAGCCTTCTTATCAGTATCTACATCTTAAGTGTACCAAATTCTGAAAACCCCCATCATATAGATTTTTAAAAAGAATAGTAGTGATGGATCAACTATCGATATAAGGTACTACGACATGATGTCTTATAACAGCTAGTACCTCCTCTACATTGTTTTTAAATTCTTTCGCGGGAATTAAAACATAAATGAACCATATATCTCATAGAGACAAGCATGAAGCTCTACTGCCCTCCGTCATAAAAGTTTCAAAATGAGAACCTTGTAAATAAAACATGAAATATTAATAGCTGAAAGAACAGGCAATTGACTTGGAGAAAATTATCTTCTGTAATTTTAGATTCATCAATTTCGTCTTCTTCTTCTTTTTGAGCCACCGTGATGCTCTCCATGCTGTCCACTTTTTGTTGATGGCTTTGAGTATTCTTGGCAGTGTCACACCCCTTTTTTTACTCCGAAAAGATTCGATTTTACACTTCGAAAGCGTTTTTATTATCAAAGTGACAAAAAATGAAAATTTGTTTCGAAAAGGATTATTTGTATTCAAACCTTAGAGTCTCCACTTGGCATAATCCGGTGTGCCAAGTCACCTTTGGAAAACCCTTTACAAAATGATTTTGACTCTGTAAAACTGATCCGCGAACAGAGATTCCGACTAAGGAATTCTGTTGACCGAGTGGAAGGTGTTAGGCACCCCTTGGTCCCGTGGTTCGAGCACGGTCGCTTGGTGGAGAGTATCGGCTAATTAGACACTACAAATGTATAAACCACACAACGAACATAAACAAACATCAAACAACAATCCAAAAACAAAAATAATAATGTCCAGTCAAATTATTACAACCCGTAATGAACAAAAAAGGTATTGAAAAATAAACCTACGCTAACCTACACTAATCCTAAACTACGATCCAATGTCATACCCGATACTTCGGGCCTTCATCACGGACGTCCTCCGAATACATAATACATTGGGGCATTCCCCGGTGAATCAATACAAATCCCTCGGGGCATTCCCCGGCCCAATGAATACAATAGATCCCAATGCATAAAATGAAACCACTCCACAAACATTTCATCATTTCAACAATCACAGATGCTACACTTTGCCTACCCAACCTACTTTTGCCTATCCATTGTCGGCCTAAACATGATGCTATCGGATATATTACTTGATATTTATTCCGAACGAAACATAACAACAATAAACTCAAAGGTAATCCAAATTCATCTTATCAACTTTGCAATTCCCATCCCCAATTTCTTACTCAATCACATGACTAACACATGCTTCGACTATTAATTCACAATAATATTTCAGCAACACACAATCAATAGTATTCGACATTCATCATTCATCTCATGCATAAGATAAAGAGAATGTCGAGACGACAATAATCAACCACTCACCATAATAAAAATGAACTA
>NW_025886405.1:0-2471 GCF_002878395.1 Capsicum annuum
TTGTAATTTTGTACCTCTATATTACGGTAATTTGATAACTTGTGAATATTACTTATATTCACTATTAATATATCCTCTAATTAGATAGTTTTAATTAATTATTATATTTTAATAAATTTTAACTATATTTAAATAATTTATAAGTCTAATTTGAAAATATTTCAGTAATGATAATCAAAACTCAAAATATTTTAGACATGATAAACATTGACACATTATAAAAATCATATTTTTCATATTTGATGAACCTAGTTAATGTTTTAAGAAAAACACTTTTGTGATAAACTTTAGAATGAAATGACTTTTATATAATAAATAAATAAATAAATTTTTGTGATAAATTCAAAATTTAGTTAACCACGGTTGACCTTTATCCAAAAATATTTTAAAGAATTATGATTAATATATAATAAATTAGTTTTAAATTTTGAAAAAATAAAAGACTAAAGAGAAATTGAGGGAGAAGGACGAAAAGGGGGGTGTGATTGGATAGAAGGTGAAATTAAGATGGGTCTCCCATTTTAAAGTTAAATAAATATTCCTCTTTCATATTTAATGATAGCCATAATTTATTCAACATAAATTTTAGTTACATTTAACTTCTTGAATTTAGAAGATAGAAAAGATTTATTTATTTTTTTTAAAGGAAAAGGCTATTATAGTTTTTTTGTTAAGTGCTAAATGACCATAATTTTTTGGCCATAATAACAAAAAGACTATAATAGACTTTTCCTTTTAAAAAATAAATAAATATTTACTATCTTCTAAATTCAAGAAGTTAAATGTAACTAAAATTTATGTTGAATTAATTATGGGTATCATTAAGGCTCCATTTATTTTTTTAAGATTCAGACGTCTAAATTTGAATGCACATCTGAATGATTAAGATGTTGTCTCTAGATCAAAAAACTGAATGATTAAGATTGTTTGTTTTTCAGCATCTGAATGTATAAAAAAAATATTTGGATACATAATAAAATAAAAAATATAATTTAAATAAAAATTAATTATATATTAAAAAAGTCTGTAATTCAATACAACAAAATTATTAGTATTTGATTGAGAAAAAATATTTATGTTTGTTAGTAATAGTGGAGATGGCTTATAATGGTAGTTGCGGTGACAATGATTAATGTTAATGATTAATAATGTTGGTGGTGATAATTGTGATGGTTGGTATTGTAGTGGTTGTTATGATGGTGGCGATTGATGGTGGTTGTGATGTGATGTGATGTTGTTTGATGTTAGTAGTTTAAGGTGTTGATTGTGTTGGCTGAAACATCAATGCATGATGATTGACGATGTGTTAGTGCTAGTTGGAGATGTTATTTGTTATGATGGTGGAGATGGTTGTTAGTAGAGATAAATTATTGCGATGGCACTGGTTGAAGTGGTGGTAGAGGTGGCATTACTAGTGACAATAGTGGTGGTGATCAAAGAATGTGTAGAGGTTGTGATGTATTAGTGGTAGTTAGTGGTGACGCTAGTTGTGATAGATGAGTTGGTTGGTAGTAGGAATTGAACGGTAGTGATTGTTGATTGTGGTGTTGTTGACGGCAGTGGTGAAGGTGAATATAATTAGAATAAAAGAGGTAGCAGGTGTGGTAGTGCTCAACAATTATGGTTGGTAGCGGTATTTTTTGTCGATAGTGGCTGTGATAGTGGAGGTGGGTAGTGGTTGACAATGGTGACGGTGGCAGAGGTGGTTAGTGATGGTGACTGCTGATTATGAATAGAGTGGTGAATATTATCCAACACCAGAATATCCCTTCAGACCTATTAAGACTTGGTTCTAGATCTGAATGATTAAGACCTATTCAGACCTATTAAGAGTTAAATCTTAATAAAAAATAAATGCACTTAATGATCTGAAGTGTGAACCATTCAGATTCAGACCTCCATTAAGTACAAACAAATGAGGCCTAAATATGAAAGAGGAATATTTGTTTAACTTTAAAATGGGAGACCCACCTTAATTTCACCTTCTATCCAATCACACCCTCTCTTTTCATCCTTCTCCCTCAATTTCTCTTTAGTCTTCTATTTTTTCAAAATTTAAAACTAATTTTACTATATATTGATCATAATTACTTTAAATATTTTTGGATAAAGGTCATCCGTGGTTAACTAAATTTTGAATTTATCAGAAAATTTTATTTATTTATTTTTTATATAAAAATCATTTCATTCTAAAGTTTATCACAAAAGTGTTTTTCTTAAAACATTAACTAGGTTCAACAAATATGAAAAATATGATTTTTATAATGTTTATCATGTCTAAAATACTTTGATTTTGATTATCATTATTGAAATATTTTCAAATTAGACTTATAAATTATTTAAATATAGTTTAAATTTATTAAAATATAATAATTAATTAAAACTATCTAATTAGAGGATATATTAATAGTGAATATAAGTAATATTCACAAGTTATCAAATTACCGTAATATAGAGGTACAAAATTACAA
>NW_025886406.1:0-8146 GCF_002878395.1 Capsicum annuum
CGCAGTTCCACAGTTCAAAAGAGAAACACATTCCAAGATAAAAAAAAATTGATTATTCTCTAGTCTAACAATTAGATGTCCTATAATGCAGAAGCAACAGCACTTCCAAAATTACATAATACTATTTTTGAGTTTCATTTGTCATAGCCCATACATACCAGCATATTTACATATCTAACATGTTTAACAGAATAAACCTTACACAAACCTTTCTTCGATTAAATCAAAATCAGATCTGTTTAGTGATTATTAGAGAACTCAAAACACTACAGGAAATTGAAGATGACTTGAAATTAATAGATGTAGGATAGTTGTGAACAACAGACAACAAATATTCTACTGCACAAATGTAAAAAACAAACAGTAAAATGAAAAGCTGAAACTGTTGGCAAACTTGACAAAGGCCTAATAGCTCATGTTGATGTTGTTCCATGCATTGATACTTTACAATGATCTACATTCTACGATATGAGATATTTGGTAGAGATTAAGGTTATAAGGTTGTTTACTTATATAAGGTTATAAGGTTAAATGGGTGTCACACCTCTTTTTTAACTAAAAAGATTCGATTTTAAGTTTGAAAGGGTTTTCATTATTAAGTAACAAAATGGAGATTTGTTTCGAAAAGGACTTTTTATATTCAAAACTCAGAGTCGCCACTTGGCATAATTTGGTGTGCCAAATCACCTTTGGAAATCCTTTTCAAAACGGTTTTGACTCTTTTAGACTGGTTTGCGAACAGAGATTGCTGCTAAGGAATTTTGTTGACCGAGGGAAAGGTGTTAGGCGCCACTCGATCCCGTGGTTTGACCACGGTCGCTCGGTGAAATGTATCAGCTAATTGGACACTATAAAATGTAAAAACCACATAAACACACAAAACAAACAAAACAAAACAAATCTAACAAAATTCAAAACCAAAATAATGTCCAGTCCAAATTATACAGTCCAAAAGCTACAAAAATGCAAAAATATAAATCCTATTCTAAACTAATTTTAGACTGATGCTCTACCCGATGCCTCAGGCCTCCGTCACGAACGTCCTCTGGGTACAAAAATATTTCGGTGCATTCCCCGGTGAATAAACACAAATACCTCGGGGCATTCCCCGGCCAAATGATACATTTGATCCAAAAATCAATAAAACCAAGCCATTCAACACATGTTTCAAGCATTCAATATTCCACAATTCCTAATAATTCACCTACCCCTTATCATTTGCCTACCTGTTTTGACTTAAAGCATGATACTACCACATTAAACATCAACAATGAATGAAAATACGACAATATTTACTTTTTATCAATTTTTGCAATTCCCGCCCCAAAACAATCCATTATAATTCTCAAACGAGGTACCGTTTCATCACATAATCCAAGTAAATGAACGACGCATCAACACAAGCAACTATCCATTACCAACGGAGAAATCAACATCCAACATTCAATTCAATGCATCAAATATGACAAAACAATGAAATAAAAGAGAGTTAATAGAATTGTACCTCAATTTTTATTTCAATCCGTCAAAATTTTGATTGGACCTTCGACGGGAATACCTCGAACGACAAAGCCTCGACTCCGAACTCGCGAATTGAATAAAACCCAACACTAAACTAATCTCCGAGTAACCCGAACGAGTATTTTGATATCGTGGCCGATTTCCGTCTTTCTCCTCTCTCTCGCGTTCATAAATCACTTCTCCCTTAATTCACTGTTTATCCTTCGATCTCTATCTTTATCTCCCTATCACTCAGTTTCCTCTCTCAATCGCTCCATTTTATTTTATTTTTTGCTTTTCTTCTGATTTTTCAATCTAGGTGTGTACCATGTTCGATGGTGAGTGTGCGTGGCCTAGGTGTGTTTGCTCTACTGTTCTTGTTCTTCTTCAATGTCCGTTGGTGGTGGTCTGTGAATTCAGAGATTTTGTGCTCGGTGTGTGTGGAATCATTAATGGGTTCCTTTCTGTTATTTTATTTTTTTCCTCGCCCTGTTATTTGGATGATGATGATATATGGTGAGTATATGCTAGTGTGATTTTTGAGTAAAAAGGTGCCAAGATTCTATTAATAAATTCAATAACTAGAATTGTTTTGCCATAAGAGAAAAGATAAATTTTTGACAGAATTAACCTATCTTAAAATACATTTTAAATACTACAAAGAGATCACTTCTATTTGGACTCCGTTGGTGGCAACTTGTAACGACACATGGGACAATTTGGGTTTTTAAGAAGCCAAGTCTCGATGCAGCCATAATGGAAACTGTGGCTGCAAGGCAAGCTGTATGGTTCTGATCCAGGTGAGTAACTCTCCTTGCATATCACACACTCGTCTGTCCATTCATTTTCTAGAAGATGAACTCTTTGCAAAGACTGCATTATTGATCTTACTTCAGGCAGCGACATGAATTCTCTCCTAGCATGCTCAATTAAAGTCTGTGCTAATTCCCTTTCATAATTCTCATCAAAATGCATGCACCAATAATTTATTGTGTTCCTCATAGCATCTTTTATATCCCCTTCACGGGCTTCAATCCATTGTAATTTTTCATACAAAGATGGTTCATGTGATTGTCCCAATCCCTTGATTGCTTTATAAGTAACTCTCCAGACTATTTCTCCAATCTCATCATATTGGTTTTTAACAATTCTGGATTTGGTAAGTTCAAATTCTTGAGGAGATACATAAAGTTTCTCAACAATTATCAGGCTCACATAAGCTGTATCATTATCTTGCAAAGGAGGTGCAAGGTTCTGTGTGGTACGAGCATACTCCAAAATTTGTTTGATTAAATCATGTTTGCTCTCCAATATTTTCTCAAGACCATCCCACTTAATTCTTTCTAGCGGACAATGAAAGATAGTTTCCGAAGGCAGCACTGTGTCAACAATATCCCATGACAATGAATTGTACTTCCCATTCCACTTAGTATGAAAGGGGTACTCTTCGATAATGTTGTCAAAACAAGTGTAAGCAAACTTGACAAGTAGATCAATCTCCAAGTTAAAATTGTTGCTTGAAATATTGACTGAACAAGGAAGAGTACTTCTAGCATTACGAAATTGGGGGAACACATGAATTTGACTAGCAGATGTGGATGACTCCATTATTTGATGAAACTAATCAAGCGTAAATATTGCAGTTTGCAACTAGACTCATAAGTATATATAGAGAAAAAAAGAAAGTGTTTTCCCTTTTTGTGTAGGATTAGGACTTGCACTTTGATTCCAAGATGTTACCAAATATATACACGTGAAATAGCTTATCAAATATATACGGATAAAGATAAAGAAAAATTTACCATATATGGTATCTTGATTACCACGCAAATCCATTTAAATACATTATATGATTATATTTCTAAACAATTAGATTAATTATACTAGTCAAGTATACGTGCTTTGAACGCGTGTCTCGTGTTAATCAATAAAACTATACATAAATGAAAATTTTAATGAATTAAAAATTTTTTTGCTCACCAAAGAAAAAGATGTAGAGGAAAATTAAGCCACAATTAATGGAGCATTTACTGTACATACTAGAGGAGCAGGGCCCGTGTCAGCACGGGGCCAACATTAATATATTTATTTGTCTTTTCAATCTTGATATATTTAAATAAATTTTTTTAATAAAACGATTGCATATATTTTCTAGGATTCATCCGGAATCTAGCATGAGTTCAACATATGTTATTTTCATACGTATTTAGATAATTTAAGTTGTTAACTATTTTAATTTATAATAGTTTTTTCTGTAATTTTTAAATTAATATACATTACTTTTCTTGTCCAAATTATTGTGGCATTGATAATCAATTATATATTAAAAAATAATTGAAGTTTTTAATTATTGTGATTTATAATACTTTTTTTCTATTCCAATTTCAGTGACACTAATATAATTTCAAGAGTCGACCAAATAATTTATATCTTTTAAATTTTTGAAGTTGTTAATTATTGTGATTTCTAGTATTTTTCATGTAAGTTTTTTGAAATATATAATATATTAAATTATTTTTAGATATTTTAAATTGTTAACAATTGTAATTTATAATACTTTTTATGTTATTTTTGAATAATATATACTACTCTCCTTGTTCTGAATTTTGTGTCGATGACAGCCAATTATATTTTAAAAATAATTTAAATTGTTGATTATTGTGATTTATTATATTTTTTCTATCTCAACTTATGTGGCAGAATGCTTAAAATCACAACTAAAGCAGCTGAAGTAGAAATCAGTCAATTTTTTTAAATTTTTTTTGTTAATTATTGTTATTTATAGTACTTTATATTTTATTTTCAAATAATATATATTTCTTTATATCTTTTTCTATCCCGTCCCAATTTAAGTGGCACTAATATAATTTTGATAGTCAATTAAATATTTTATGTTGAATATCATTTTGTTATTCTTATTTTACTAATACATAAATGACTTATAATAAGGAGTGATATAGTAAAACCATCATTCGAAAGACAAAAATTTGATTTAAAACATTAAGAGTTAATTTCGTATTTTATGTCTATTTTATTTTTCATTAAATATTATTTATTTTCTTAATACCTATATGACTCATATTAATTGATTAAGAGCGATTAATTATGTTATTACTATAAAAATTAATATAATTTTATCATATCCAAAAGTAATCATCGATAATTCACCGGAATAGTATATTAATTAAATACGGGATGCTATATTTGCATATGCAAAATGTGATATTATTAAACATTATTGGATAGTACATTATATTTATCTTTCACAATAATAAAATTTTACTATATATTTTTCTTTATTTCTTTTTAACTTGATACATATTGACCCAACATAAATTCTAAGAAAATATTCATTAGAAATTTATTTTATTAAATTAAATTTATTAATTTTGTAATTTAAAAATTTAAAGTTAAATTTAAATATTAGTATTTCTATATAAGGAAAAAGTAATTTAAAATTTAAATTTTCTAAATTAAATAATTAAATAAAAAGATTTTTTTTATATAAAAGTCAATTAAAACAATAAAATTGATTTACTTTAAATATTTAGTTTCAGTTAATTTAGATAATTTTTTATTTTGTGATAATTTATACTGCACCGATAAAATTTTGAGAGTTGAATAGAACTTTTACCTATTTTTCAAAAAGTATTTTAACTTGTTAATTATTGTGGTTATAAGGTTAAACGGTTGTCGTTAAGGTTATAAGGTTGTTTACTAATATAAGATTGTTAACGGTGGTTATAAGGTTAAATGGTGCCGTTAAAGTTATAAGATTGTTTACTAATATAAGGTTGTTTACTTAATGGTGTTTATAAGGTTAAACGGTGGTTGTTAAGGTTATAAGGTTATAAGGTAAAATGATGGCCATTAAGGTTATAAGGCTGTTTACTAATATAAGGTTATAAGGTTAAACGGTGGCCGTTAAAGTTATAAGGTTATTTACTAATATAAGGTTATAAGGTTAAATGGTGGTCGTTAAGTTTATAAGGTTGTTTACTAATATAAGGTTGTTTACTTAACGTTGGTTATAAGGTTAAACGGTGATCGTTAAGGTTATAAGGTTGTTTACTAATATAAGGTTATAAGGTTAAGTGGTGGCCATTAAGGTTATAAGGTTGTTTACTTAACGGTGGTTATAAGGTTAAACGGTGGCCTCTAAGGTTATAAGGTTAAACGGTGGCCGTTAAGGTTATACGGTTGTTTACTAATATAAGGTTATAAGGTTATACGGTGGTCTTTAAGGTTATAAGGTTGTTTACTAATATAAATTTGTTTACATAACGGTGGTTATAAGGTTAAACGTTGGCCGTTGAGGTTATAAGGTTATAAGGTTAAACGGTGGCCATTAAGGTTATAAGGTTATTAGGTTAAACGGTGGCCGTTAAGGTTATAAGGTTGTTTACTAATATAACGTTACAAGATTAAGCGGTGGCCGTTAAGGTTATAAGGATGTTTACTAATATAAGGTTATAAGGTTAAAAGGTGGCTGTTAAGGTTATAAGGTTGTTTACTAATATAAGGTTGTTTACTTAATGCTAGTTATAAGGTTAAACGGTGGTCGTTAAGGTTATAAGGTTTTATAATAATATAAGGTTATAAGGTTAAACGGTGTTCGTTAAGGTTATAATGTTGTTTACTAATATGAGGTTGTTTACTTAACGGTGGCCGTTAAGTTTTACGTATAGATTAGGCTTTAATCGGTGGCCTTATAGATTAGCAGGTTGGTCTCGCAAATAAAACTATAACCTTTATGCAACAGGAAGAGAATACACATGGTCTCAACAAATCTTCAAATGTAAGATCTAGCACTTTCAACTTCAGAAACAAAGTGGAAAACAAAATAGTGGTAACCCGGGGTCTTCTCCTCGTCTAAGAGCACTTTCAACTTCAGAGTCACCAGTGTGATTTCGAAACCAATCCTGAAAATAATGATAAATGTTATGTCTAAAGAATTAAAGAAATCCAAACAACAAAATTTCTTATAAGACAAAAGGTTTTTCCCTCAGGCGACTAACAAAAATATGAATGACAGAAGCACCAGCAGCAGCGTGACAAAAGCTAAGAAGTCGAGACAAAAGTTTCTAATAGACTTAGGTTAGAAAAGGAAATTCCAAGCATTCACATGCAAGATATATTGCATTTGGACTTTGAATGGAAGTGGAAGTGCCAAGGTTTTGATCGCTTTTACTGCTGTTCTTAGCTTTGGATCTAGTGGCACCTGCAAATGAAAAAGTGTTAGTGCCTGTTGACCCCGTTAGAGAAAAAAGTTGCTAAGGACATAGGGTGACGTAAGGAACCTCTGGTGCGAATTGTAGGGGATTGAATTTCACTTTCATAAATTGCTGAATTAGTTACCTCACTGGAAGCATGAGAATTTGATTCCGACTCAGCACATGCTGGTTCTGCAGGGGAATATTCTGTTTCTGCTTCCGTTGATGGATCAGTGACTTCAGAATTTGTTACATGATCTTGAAAATGAAGTTACAGAACATTCAAGAGAACCAAATAATGCATTGTTGTCCGCCCCTTCCCATCATAGATCATCAGAAATGCAGCAGATACAACAATCTGCACCATGTTTGCACATTGACTTTGTAAGTTTTCTCAATCCATTTTGCCTCTAGCCTCTTTATATATTTCCAGCTCTCTTGCCAAATGACT
This sequence comes from Capsicum annuum, assembly GCF_002878395.1. Classification (NCBI taxonomy): domain Eukaryota; kingdom Viridiplantae; phylum Streptophyta; class Magnoliopsida; order Solanales; family Solanaceae; genus Capsicum; species Capsicum annuum. The sequence continues at coordinate 7,165 of NW_025886406.1, forward strand.
TGAGAGCCTTCTTATCAGTATCTACATCTTAAGTGTACCAAATTCTGAAAACCCCCATCATATGGATTTTTAAAAAGAATAGCAGTGAAGGATCAACTATTGATATAAGGTACTACGGCATGATGTCTTGTAACAGCTACTACCTCCTCTACATTGTTTTTAAATTCTTTCGTGGGAATTAAAACATAAATGAACCATATAACTCATAGAGACAAGCATGAAGCTCTGATGCCCTCCGTCATAAAAGTTTCAAAATGAGAACCTTGTAAATAAAACATGAAATAGTAATAGCTGAATGAACAGGCAATTGACTTGGAGAAAATTACCTTCTGTAATTACAGATTCATCAATTTCATCTTCTTCTTCTTTTTGAGCCACCGTGATGCTCTCCATGCTGTCCACTTTTTGTTAATGGCTTTGAGCATTTTTGGCAGTAATTTCTTGTTCCTTCCTCTCGATGTGGAACTTATTAAACTTTTCCTCAAACTCCTCAATGCATGATTTGAGTTCAGGTTTAGCAAACTTCTTCCCCAAATTGAAGACATTCAAACAGGCAAATAAAGCTTTAACACTGTGAAATGAATTCCCAGTAACTTCCAAAAACTAGTCTAAGCCTAAAGCCTTGTGATGCCACAACAAATTTTACCTTGTTGATAATAGTTTGAAAATCCTCCATCTCAGCGTCTTCAGATAAGGCACGTTCGTTCATACATTTTAAACAACTCTATAAGATTTCTCATGCTTTTATCAGTGTATGATAGCTAAGATAGGCAATAGGATATGTGCTCGTATAGCCTAATATCTGCATAAAAGATCATGTTAACATGCAGAAGTTTCTCTGGTGATAATTCAAATAGCAAATCAGAAACTCACTAAAATCTATTCATTCAAAGGTCTCCTAATTATAATTTTTCTTTTAAATTTTTACAAAGGTACTCCTAGAAATACTGTAAACACGCTTTCCATAATAGCATAGAAAGCT